>NC_136471.1:52190926-52404271 GCF_902686455.1 Sciurus vulgaris | reverse complement strand
TTTGGAGCAGTGAAGAAGCAAGAGTCCAATATATCCTCAGAGGATCCAAGAAGCAATCAAGAACCCATTCAAGAAGGGCCCAATAATTCTTAAATTTGGCCTTTTCATGATATCCCATAATTCTTGTAGATTCTCTTCATGATTTCTTATCATCTTTTCTATTTGGTCAACTTTGTTTTCAAGATTAATTATTTTGTTTTCAATATCTGAGGTTCTGTGTTCCAGGTGTTCTATCCTATTGGTTATGCTTTCTATGGAGTTTTTAACTTGGTTTATTGTTTCCTTCATTTCAAGGATTTCTGTTTGTTTTTTTCAATATCTCTAACTCTTCATTGAAATGATCTCTTGCTTCCCGTATTTGCTCCTTTAACTGTTGATTGGTGCGATCATTTAATGCCTGCATTTGCTCTTTCATCTCCTCCTTCAATGCCTGCATTTGCTCTTTCATCTCCTCGTTTTCTTCCCTGATTGTTTTAATTATGTACATTCTGAACTCCCTTTCTGACATTTCTTCTGCTGTGCTGTCATTGGGTTTTATTGATATAGTATCTAGGTTTGTTTGGGACATTTTCTTCCCTTGTTTTCTCATATTGGTCAGATGTCAGTGGGACTTTGTGATATTGCAGAATTCTTCTGTTGTCTTATATTGTCCCTGTAGATTTCCAGTGTATCACCTTCCTGCCTTCAGTAGCCTGAAGACTTGGAGTAACTTGATAATGCAGTGCTTCCAAGGAAAGTTGCCCCTAGTCCTCTACTGGTTCCAGGACTTGGAGCTGGCTCTGTGTGGAAAGGCTCTCACTGGGGGGTCTGTTCTGAGAAGCTAGCCTGGAAAGGCGCTTCCCGTCGGAGGGGGCTGGGCTGCGGGCTGCTTGGGGAAGTCCCTGGCTGCCCTGTCTGGTCCTTGGAGCAACCTGTAGGCAGGAACTCGCCGCCTAGGTTCAGGGACTTGAAGCTTGGTTCTGTGCAGAAAGGCTCTCACTGGGGGGCCTGCTCCAAGATGCTGGAGAATCTGGCCCTGTGGGAGGAGCCCACCCCCGGAGTGCGCAGGGCCACCTGGGGAAGACTCTGGCTGCCCTGCCCTACTCTAATAAGCCACCCGAATCTGGATCTGCCGCCCGGGCAGCACTTCACCAGGTGGGGGAGACTCACCCCGAGGCTCTATTTTAGTCCGAGTCTCTCAATGACTCCCCTTCTTGAATCCTGGGTTCTGGAGCGCCTGGAGATGCAGTCACCCTCTAGTCCGCCATCTTGCATCACCCCATGGAAAAAGCCTGCGGCCGGAGGGGCCGGGGTCAGGTCCGCCTGGAGAGGTCTCTAGTTGCCTTGCCCTGGTCCCAGAGGCTGCTTATGGGCCGGAGGTCACCGCTGACTTGGGGACTTGTGGCTGGCTCTGTGTGGAAAGGCTCTCACTTGGGGGCCTGTTCCAAGAAGCTAGCCTGGAAAGGTGCTTCCCGCCGGAGGGGGCCGGGCTGCGGGCTGCTTGCGGAAGTCCCTGGCTGCCCTGGCCTGGTCCCTGAAGCAACCTGCGGGCAGATACTTGCTGCCTTGTTTCAGGGACTTCGAATGATATACTTTTGAATGATGAGTGGATTATCGAAGTAGAGAGAAATTTTAGAAGTCTGAGAGTCAAAGTAAAATAGAAATATATAAGAGCTTATGGGATACAGTGAAGGTGGTTCTAAGAGGAAAGATAGGAATGAGTGCCTACATAAAAATTAAGAAGGAAGTCAAATAAACAACCTCGTGATGTGTCTCAATATCTTGGAAATAGAAGAACAAACAATTCCAAAGCTAGTAGAAGGAAAGAAATACTAAACATCAGAGCTGAAATGAATGAGATAGAGAATTAAATAAAAAAGAAAGGATCAAATAATTGATTCTTTGGAAATATAAACAGGATTGACAAACCAGTAGCCAAGCTAAAGAGACAGAAGACAGATTAATAAAATTAGAGATGAAAAAGGGGATGTCACAGCAGGCACCACTAACTTCAAGAGGATAATTAAAGACTTTTGAAAATGTACATTACCATACATTGAAAATATGGAAGAAATGGATAAATTTTTAGATGCAAATGACTTAACAAGATTTAAACATGAGGATATAGAAAATCTAAACAGACCGATAACAAGCAATGAGATTGAAGCAATAAAAAGCCTTCTAACAAAGAAGAGCCCAGGATCAGATGGATTCACTAAAGAACTTTACCAGATCTTTAAAGAACTAATGCCAATGCATTAAAATTATTCCATGAAATAGAAAGGGAGGGAATACTTCAAACTCATTCTATGAAGTCAGTATTAAATTGATACCAAAACTAGATAAGGCACATCAAGAAAATTACAAATCAATATGCTTGATGAACATAGTTGCAAACATCCTTAACAAATACTTGGAAATCAAATTCAGCAACACATTAAAGAGATCATACATGATGATCAAGTTGCTTTTATCCCAGGGACACAAGAATGATTAAACATTACCAAGTCAATAAATATGATTCACCACATGAATAGAATCAAGGGCAAAAATTGAATGATCATCTCAATAGATGATGAAAAACCCTTTTATTTATTTATTTATTTTTGCAGTGCTGGGGATTGAACCCAGGGCATTGTGCATGCGAGGCAGGCACTCTACCAACTGAGCTATATCCCCAGACCAATGAAAAAACCTTTGAAAAAGTTCAACACACCTTCAGATAACAACTCTAAAGAAATTAGAGATAGAAGGAACTCGCCTCAAAACAATGAAGGCTATACATGACAAATCCAAAGTCAACATCATAGTGAGTGGGGAAAAACTGGATGAATTTCCCCTAAAATAAAGAATAAGACAAGAATTTCCACTTTTACCACTCTTATTCAACACAGTACTTTAAATTTTATCCAGAGCAATTAAGCAAGAGAAAGAAATCAAAGAAATACAAACAGGAAATACAGGAAGTCAAATTATCACTGTTTGCAGATCATATGATCCTTTACTTATGAAACCTTTAAAGATTTATCAGAATACTTCTCAATCTGAGGAATTCAGCAAAGTAGCAGGGTATAAAATCAACATAAAAAATCAATAACTTTTCTATATACCAATAATGAATCTGCTGAGAAATAAATCAGGGCAACACTCCATTCACAAGAACCTAAACAAACAAACAAACAAAAACACCCAGAAATAAAGCTAGGAATATATGTAACCAAGGAGGTAGCAGCCCTCTACAAGGAAAATTGTAGAGCACTGAAAAAGGAAAAAATAATGCACTAAGACCCCCCCCCCCATGTTCACAGTTACACAGAATTAATATAATCAAAAATGGACATATTACCAAAAGTGAGCTACAGACTCAGTGCCATCCCATAAAAATACTAATGACATTCTTCACAAAACTGGTTTAAAAAAAATCCTAAAATGCATATAAAATAACAAAAAATCAAGAAAAACCAAAGCATTTCTAATCAAAAAGAGCAATGCTCGCGGTATCACACTATACAACTTCAAATCTTGCTACAGAACCATAGTGAGAAAAACAGCATGGTACTCATACAAAGACAGACACATAGACCAATGGAACAGAATAGAAGACACAGAAACAAACGATCACAGATATACTCATCAGATTTTTGACAAAAGAGTCAAAAATATATGTTGGAGAAAGAAGCCTCTTAAACAAATGATTCTGGGAAAACTGGATATCCATATGTGGAAAATGAAACTAAATCCCCATCTCTCACCCTTCATAAAAGTCAACTCAAAATGGCTTAAAAACCTAGGTTAAGACCAGCAATTTTGCAACTGCTAGAAGAAAATATAAGGAAAACACTACAATGTATAGGTACAGGCAACTACTTCCACAATAGGATTTCTGTAGCTGAGGAAATAAGAATAAATAAATAGGATGACATCGAATTTAAAAGTTTTGGCACAACACAGGAAATAACGAATGAAAACCTACATAGAGAAAATCTTGGCTGACTACTTCCCAACAGAAGATTAATATCCAGAACATATAAAGAACTCAAAAAAACCCCTCAACACCAAACATATAAACAAAACAAATAACTATTGTATAAATTGGCAAATGAACTAGACACTTTTCAAAAGAAGTACAAATAGGCCAATAATTATATGGAAAAAATATTCAACATTGTTAGCCATCATGAAATGCAAATCAAAACTATGCTGAGGTTCTTTCTCACTTCAATCAGAATGACAATTATCAAGAATGCAAATTATAATAAATGCAGGGTGCAGGGGAAAAGGAAACTTTATGTACTGTTGATAAGAATGCAAATCAGAACAACCAGTATGGAAATCACTGTATAATTTCCTCAAAAATCTAAAACTGGAGCTCTTGTATGATTCAGCTCTACCACTGGTTGGTATTTAACCAAAAGATTTCAAGATACTATATTTTAGAGATACATGCATACCCACATTTATTATTGCACAATTCATAGTAGCTAAGTTTTAGAATTAGCTTAAGAGTCTACTACCAGATGAATGGATAAAGAAAATTCAGTATATATTCACAATGGAGTTCTATTTGATCATAAATAAGAATTAAATTATGTCATTTTCAGAAAAACTGATAAATCTGGAGAGCATCATGTTTATGCAAATTAAGTCAGTATCAGAAAAACAAGTGTCATGTTTTTTCTCTTATGTGGATGCTAGAGGGGAAAACAAGGTATGTCGTGAATGTAGAAGGAAGACCATAAGGTAGTAGAAAGGTATTGGGGAGAAGATGAAGGGGAGATTTGAGGGGTGGGTAAGAGGAGGTATTGGGGAGTGAACTGATCAAATTATGTTATATGCATATATGAATATGTCACAATGAAACCCACTATCCTTTATAATTAATATACACCAATTAAAAGGTAAAAGGAAAGAAAGAAAGAAAGAAAGAAAGAAAGAAAGAAAGAAAGAAAGAAAGAAAGAAAGAAAGAAAGAAAGAAAGAAAGAAAGGAAGGAAGGAAGGAAGGAAGGAAGGAAGGAAGAAAGGAAGAAAGGAAGAAAGAAAAGAAGAAAGGAAAAATGTCATGAAGATGGACAAAGTCAAGGGCAAGAGCTCAAAGCTATTTGGGAAAGAGAAATGCTTGAACTTGGCCTTTCACTAGACTCAGTTATAGGCTTGGAAAAGGCAAACAAACCAACCTCTAAGTACTTCTTGAATTAATTCATTTTAGCATGAGACAGTCAGCACAAAAGCATTATTTCTAATTGGCTATTTCTGATACTAGCCACAGGGGAAGAGATGGTTTCTTGCTATTCTGCATCTGGTAAATATCTAGTTTTGATATAACAAATGTCATGAAGTAAAGATTTATTTCAAGATTTACTTCAGAGTTGAAGAAAAAGCTACAATTGACAGACTGGGAGGCTTAAGATGTGAGGCAGTCAGTGCTCGGTGCATAGTCATATGAGTAAGAAAGCTGTGTTCTCCAGCACTTTCTCATTCCAATCCCACAAGCTCAATGTGAATCTGGTTTTGAACAGCAGCACAGCTTGGACAATGTTCAATCACCACACAGAGTCTGGGCAATGTAAAAAGCAGACCGGGGAGGCCTAAAAAGAGGGCATAATAGTAACTTGCCCAGATGATCAAATTACATTTTCCTCTTCTAACTGTTAGACATTTACAGGGACACAATTTGGAGATGCCTTTGGGTCCCATTTAATCCCTGTGTAGAAACTAAGCATTTGCTAATAGAGGGCCAGATACTTATACAGGGAATTTTATACATAGAAATTTATTGGATGCAAATCTGGACAGAAAGGGACTCCAGTTTTGAATACCACATTATGATGCATTTGTAAATATTCCATCCTCTGTTGTGGATGGTATTTTTTTTTTAACCCAAAAGTGTTATTCAGTGAATTGTGGTTTTTCCCACTATCTAAACCAGTTATGCGTAAGATAAGAATACTTTTTAAGGATCATAGATCAGTGGTTTCACCTTAATTTATACATTGCCCTCTGAAGATGCAATATCTTGTCGTTTAAAGGTATGTTAAATCGACAGCACCTATGAATCACATTAGAATTAAATAGCAACAGTAAGATGCTAGAATGCATCCAGGCTACCTGCGTTGAAGCGATTCTTTTTGTTTTTTCCTTTTTTCCATTTTTAATTGGTGCATTATATATATATATATATATATGCGTATATACATACATATATATGTATACACACACACATATAGCAGTGGATTCATTGTTACATATTCATATGTGTACTTTATGTAAAAATATATTTAGTCAATATCATTCCCCAGAATTTTTCCCTTCCTTTCTCTCCTCCCTCCCTCTGGCCTCTTTCTTCTGTTTCCCTTTCCCTTTTCATGAGATCCCTGCCTTCCCAACCTTTATTATCCTTTTTCCTGTCTAGATTCCACATATGAGAGAAAATATATAACCCTTGATTTTTGAATTTGCCTTATTTATGCTCTCAAGTTCCATCCACTTTCCTGCAAATGACATATTTTATTCTTTATGGCTGCATAAAACTCCATTGTGTATATGTATACAATTTCTTTATTCATTCACCCATTGATGGACATGTAGACTTGTATCACAATTTGGTTACCATGACTTGTGTTCCTATAAACATGGGTATGCATGTATTTCAATAGTATCTTTTTTAAAATATATTTTTTAGTTGTAGATGGATACTATACTTTTATTTATTTTTATGCGGTACTGAGGATTGAACCCAGTGCCTCATGTGTAGTAGGCAAGTGCCCTACAGCTGAGCCACAAACTCAGACCCTTGCTATAGTATCTTGACTTTAATACTTTAGGATAATTGTGATTAAGTTATGAGGTGTTCCATAAAATCTCAAATGTGAGACAATGCCAGAATGTTCAGAGGTAAATGATTAGTTTATGAAAGCTGTTACCAGGTGGTAACTTATAGGCAGGTTAGGCAGGGTTGGAAGAGTTAGGTAACTGGGGACATTACTTTAGGGTTGGTATTTTGTCCCTCTTTCTCTGCCTCTTGGTTTCCATATCCTGAACTGTTTTCCTCTGCCATGCCCTTCTATCATGGTGTTCTGCCTCACTTTGAACTCACAGCAATGGAGTTAGCCATCTATGGACTGAGACCTCTGGAACTGTGAGCTCCAAATAGACATTTCCTCCTCTACATCGTTTTTGTCAGGTCTTTTGGTCACAGTGATGAAAAATCTGACTAAAACAAAGATAAATATTGAGGAGTGGTATAGCTGAACCATATGGTGGTTCTATTCCTAGTCATTTGAGGAACTTCCAAAATGATTTCCATAGTGGTTATACTAATTTACAATTCCACCAACAGTGTAAAAGTGTTCCTCCCCACCACATCCTCTCCAGCATATATTATTGTTTGTATTCTCAATGACTGCCATTCTAACTGGGGTGAGACAAAGTCTCAGTGTAGTTTTGATTTGCATTTCCCTAATTCCTAAGATGTTGAAATTTTTTTTTCATGTATTTGTTGGTTATTTGTATTTCTTATTTTGAGAAGTGTCTGTTTAGTTCATTTGCCCATTTATTATTTGGGTATTTTTTTAAGTGGTAGGATTTTTGAATTCTTTATGTATTCTCTTTTAGAAGAGCAGTTAGCAAAGATTTTCTCCCATCCTCTAGGCTCTGTATTCATATTTTTAATTATTTCCTTTGTCGTGCAAAAGCTTTTTGATTCAATACCATCCTGTTTATTAACACTTTGTATTACTTCTTGAGATTTAGAGTCTTATTGAGAAAGTCCTTACCTGAGTCTATATGTTGGAGTGTTGGCTGTATAGTTTCTTCTAGGAGTTGCAAAGTTTCTGCTCTAATTACTAGATCTTTGATTCATTTTGAGATTAGTTTTATGAACAAGGAGAGATAGAGATCTAGTCTCATTCTTCTACATATGGATATCCAGTGTTCCCAGCATCATTTGTTTAAAAGCCTCTCTTTTCTCCAATGTGTGTTTTGGGCACCTTTGTTAAGGATCAGATGGCTGTATCTGTGTGGGTTTGTCTTGGTGTCTTCTATTCTGCACTATTGGTCTATGTGTCTATTCTTATGCTAGTACAATGTAGATATTGTTGTTATAGCTCTGTAATATAATTTGAAGTCAGATTTTATAATGCTTCCGGCAATGTTTTATTGCCCTAAAATTGCTTTGGCTATTCTGCGTCTTACATTCTTCCAAATGAATTATAGGACTATTTTTTCTAGTTATTTGAAGAACTTCATTGATATTTTGATGGGGATTGCATTGAATCTGTATTACTTTTAGTAATAAGGCTATTTTAACAACATTAATTCTGCCTATTCATAAATATGGGCGGTCTCTCCATCTCATATGGTCTTCTTCAATTTCTTCAGCATTCTCTAGTGTTCATAGTAGAAGTGTTTTACCTCCTTCATTAGATTTATAATTTTGTTGTTGTTCTTGCTTGATTTTGAGGCTATTGTGAACGGGATTATTTTCCTGAATTTTTTTCTCAGCAGGTTCACTATTGGTGTATAGTAAAGCTGTTGATTTTTATATGTTTTATATGTTGATTTTATAACTTGTTATTTAAAAAAATTGTTCTTTTTAGATATATAAGACAGTAGAGTATATTTTGACATATTTTACATATATGGAATATATTTTATTCTAATTAGGATTCCATTCTTATGGTTGTATATATGTGGCAATTCATGAATACACAGGGGTGTATTCATATATGAATATAGGAAAAATGTATGATTAATTCCACCATCTTTCCTATACCTATCCACCTCCCTTTCCTTCATTCCTCTTTGTCTAATCCAATGAACTTCTATTCTTCCTCTCCCCTTTGTTGTATGTTAGCATCCATATATCAGAGAGACCATTTGGACCTTTGTTTGTTGGCATTGGCTTAATTCACTTAGCATGATTGTCTCTAGATCCATCCATTTACCAGCAACAATCATAAAGGCATTCTTTTCTATGGATGAGTAATATTCCATATATATATATATATATATATATATATGAATACATATATATGGAATATATATATATATATTTTTTTCTTTATCCAAACACATTTTCTTTATCCAAACCTCAGTTGGTTCCATAGCTTAACTGTTGTGAATTCAGCTGTTATAAACACTGATGTGGCTATGTCACTGTAGTATGCTGATTTCAGTTCCTTTGGATATATACGTGGTATAACCAGGTCAAATGGTGATAACCTGCTACTTTTATGAATTAGTTTATTAACACTAGAAGTGGATTAGCTCTAGGAGTGGTAGATGTTTTTGGATCTTTTAAATATAGGATCATATAATCTCAACATGGCAAGGATTTAACTTCTTCCTTTCTTATTTTTATTTCTGTCTCTTGTCTAATTGCTCTGACTAGAATTCCTATAGCTATATAGAATAAGAAGAGTGACAGTATAAGTTCATATCTTGTTCCATATTTTAAAGGAAATGCTTTCAGTTTTTCCCTAACTATGATATTGGCTTTAAGTACATCGTATACAGCCTTTATGATGTTGACATAAGTTCCTTCTATCCCTATTCTCTTCAATATTTTTACAACGAATGGGTGCCGAATTTTGTCAAAGATTTTCTCTGCATCTATCAAGATGGCTATGTGATTTTTGTTCTTAATTCTATTTATGTGATTAATTGCATATATGGATTTTCATATGTTAAACTATCCCTGCATCTCTGGAATTAAACAAACTTGGTAATGATGTACAATCTTCTTAATATATTATTGAATATGATCTGCTAATATTTTATTAAAAATTTTTACATCTAAGTTTATTAAGAATATTGGTCTGTAGTTTTCTTTCCTTGAAGTATTCTTATTTGGTTTTGGTATCAGGATGATGCTGGCTTTATAGAATGGATTTGGAAGTGTTCCACCCCCTTTCTATTTCATAGAATAATTTGAGGAGCATTGGCATTATAAAGGTCTAGTATAAGTCCATATAGAATGCATTTGATCCTGGACTCTTCTTTGTTGTCAGGCTTTTTATTACAATTTCTATCGCATTGTTATTGGATTTTTAGGTTTTCTATGTTTTCATGATTCAATTTTGGCAGGTCTTATGTGTTTAGAAATGTATCCACTTCTCCTAAGTTTTCTAATTTATTGAAATAAAATTCAAAATAGTGCCTAATAATTCTGTGGATTTCTGTGATGTCTGGTGATTTCCTATTCTTCTTCTCTAATTTTATTAATTTGGCTTCCCTCTTTTTCTTTTGGCTAGTTTGGCTGAGGGTTTATCTGTATCGTTTATCTTCTCAAGGAACTAACTCTAAACTTCATTAATCCTTTGAATTGTTCTTCTTTTACTATTTTCTTGGTTTCAGTCCTGATTTCTATTATTTCTTTCCATCTACTGGCTTTAAAATCAATCTGTGGCGATCCAAGATGGTGGACTAGAGGGTGACTGTATCTCCAGTTGCTCCAGAACCCAGGATTCAAGAAGGGGAGGCATTGAGAGACTCGGACTAAAATAGAGCCACGGGGTGAGTCTCCCCCACCCAGTGAAGCACTGTCCGGGCAGCAGGCCTGGATTCGGGCGGCTTATTAGAATAGGGCAGGGCAGCTAGAGTCTTCCTCAGGCAGACCTGCGCACACTGCGGTGGGCTCCTCCCACACGGCCAGCTTCTCCAGCTTCTCGGAGCAGGCCCCCCAGTGACAGCCTTTCTGCACAGAACCAGCTCCAAGTCCCTGAGCCAGCGCAGCGAGCTCCAGCCTGCAGGTTGCTTCAGGGACCAGGACAGGGCAGCCAGGGACTTCCCCAAGCAGCCCGGCTCCCTCCGGTGGGAAGCATCTTTCTAGGATAGCTTCTTGGAGCAGACTGCCCAGTGAGAGCCTTTCTACACAGAGCCAGCCACAAGTCCCCAAGCCAGTGGAGAGCTCTGACCCGCAAGCAGCCTCTGGGTCCAGGGCAGGGCAGCCAGAAACCTCTCCAGGCGGCCCTGCCACCTCCTGCTGCAGGCTTTTTCCATGGGGTGATCCAAGATGGCAGACTAGAGGGTGACTGCATCTCCTGTCACTCCAGAAACCAGGATTCAAGAAGGGGAGGCATTGAGAGACGCAGACTAAAATAGAACCACAGGGTGAGTCTCCCCCACCCGGTGAAGCTTGGCCTGGGTGGCAGGCCGGGATAGGGGCGGCTTATCAGAGTAGGGCAGGGCAGCTAGAGCCTTCCCCAGGCAGCTCTGTGCACTCCAGTGGTGGGCTCCTTCCAAATGGCCAGCTTCTCAGAGCAGGCCCTCCAGTGAGTGCCTTTCCACACAGAGCCAGCTCCAAGCCCTGGAACCAGTAGCGGGCTAGGGGCAGCTTTCTTCAGAAGCACTGCACTATCAAGTTCCTCCAAGACTTCAGGCTACTGAAGGCGGTGATACACTGGAAATCTATAGGGAAAATATAAGCCAATAGAGGAAATCTGCAATATCACAGAGTCCCACTGACATCTGAGCAATATGAGAAAACAAGGGAAGAAAATGTCCGAAACAAACCTAGACACTATATCAATAAAACCCAATGACAGCACAGAAGAAGAAATGTCAGAAAGGGAGTACAGAATGTACATAATTTAAACAATCAGAGAAGAAAACGAGGAGATGAAAGAGCAAATGCAGGCATTGAAGGAGGAGATGAAAGAGCAAATGCAGGCATTAAATGATCACATCAATCAACAGTTAAAAGAGCAAAAACGGGAAGCAAGAGATCATTTCAATAAAGAGTTAGAGATACTGAAAAAAAAAAACCAAATCAATCCTTGAAATGAAGGAAACAATAAACCAAGTTAAAAACTCCATAGAAAGCATAACCAATAGGATAGAACACCTGGAAGACAGAACCTCAGACACTGAAGACAAAATATTTAATCTTGAAAACAAAGTTGAACAGCAGAGAAGATGGTAAGAAATCATGAACAGAATCTACAAGAATTATGGGATATCATGAAAAGGCCAAATTTAAGAATTATTAGGATTGAGGAAGGCTTAGAGAAATAAACCAAAGGAATGAACAATCTATTCAATGAAATAATATCAGAAAATTTCCCAAATCTGAAGAATGAAATGGAAAACCAAGTACAAGAGGCTTATAGGACTCCAAATATACAAAATTACAACAGACCCACACCAAGGCACATTATTATGAAAATACCTAACATACAAAATAAAGACAGAATTTTAAAGGCCGCGAGAGAAAAGAATCAAATTACATTGAGGGGGTAACCAATAAGGATATCAGCAGATTTTTCAATCCAGACCCTAAAAGCTAAAAGGGCCTGGAACAACATTTACCAAGCCCTGAAAAAAAAATGGATGCCAACCAAGAATCTTATACCCAGCAAAACTTACTTTCAGATTTGACAATGAAATAAGATCCTTCCATGATAAACAAAAGGTAAAGGAATTTACAAAAAGAAAGCTGGCATTACAGAACATTCTCAGCAAAATATTCCGTGAGGAAGAGATGTAAAACAACAATGCAAATCAGCAACAGGAGGATCTAGCCTAAAGGAATAGCCAAATAAAGGAGAGACAAAATCATGTCAAAAAACAAAAATGAGTCCAATGACTAGGAATACAAATCATATCACAATAATAACCCTGAATGTTAATGGCCTGAACTCATCAATCAAAAGACATAGACTGGCAGAATGGATTAAAAAGAAAAATCCAAGAATATGCTGCCTGCAAGAGACTCATCTCATAGAAACAGATACCCACTGATTAAAGGTGAAAGGATTGGAAAAAACATATCATGCACATGGACTCAGCAAAAAAGCTGGAGTATCCATCCTCATTTCAGATAATGTGGACTTCAAGCCAAAACTAGTCAGAAGGGATAAAGAAGGACATTACATAGTGCTTAAGGGAAGCATAAATCAGCAAGACGTAACAATCATAAATATCTATGCCCCAAATATTGGCTCATCCATGTACGTCAAACAAATCCTTCTCAATTCCTCAAATCAAATAGACCACAACACAATAATACTAGGCGAATTTAACACACCTCTCTCACTGCTGGATAGATCTTCCAAACAAAAATTGAACAAAGAAACCACAAATCTCAATAACACAATCAATAATTTAGACTTAACTGACTTATATAGAATATACCATCCAACAAAGAACGAATACACTTTCTTCTCAGCAGCATGGGGATCCTTCTCTAAAATAGACCATGTTTTATGCCACAAAGCTACTGTTAGCAAATACAAGAAGATAGAGATACTACCTTGTACTCTATCATATCATAATGGTTTGAAATTATAAATAAATGACAGAATAAAAAACAGAAACTTTTCCAATACCTGGAGATTAAAAATACACTATTATATGATGAATGGATCACAGAAAACATCAGAAGGGAAATAAAAAAATTCTTAGAAGTAAACGAGAACAAAGACACATCATATCAAAATGTCTGGGACACTGTGAAAGCAGTACTTAGAGGAAGATTTATTTCATGGGGCGCATTCAACAAAAGAAGTAGAAATCAACAAATAAACTACTTAACACTACAGCTCAAAGCCCTAGAAAAAGAAGACCAGACCAATACCCAAAGTAGAAGAAGACAGGAAATAGTTAAAATCAGAGCCGAAATAAACGAAATTTAAACAAAAGAACAATCAGAAATTAACAAAATAAGAGTTGGTTCTTTGAAAAAATAAACAAAATTGATAAACCGTTAGCCACACTAACAAAAAGAAAGAGGGAGAAAACTCAAATTACTAAAATTCGGAATGAACAAGGAAATATCACAACAGACACGAGTGAAATACAAAACATAATTAGAAGCTACTTTGAAATCTATACTCCAACAAAACAGAAAACCTCGAAGACATCAACAAGTTTCTAGAGACATATGAATTACCTAAACTGAACAAGGAGGACATACACAACTTAAATAAATCAATTTCAAGCAATGAACTAGAAGAGGTCATCAAAAGCCTACCAACAAAGTAAAGTTCGGGACCAGATGGTTTCTCAGCCGAGTTCTGCAAAACGTTTAAAGAAGAGCTCATTCCAATACTCCTCAAAGTATTCCATGAAATAGAGGAGGAGGGAATCCTCCCAAACTCATTCTATGAAGCCAATATCACCCTGATACCTAAACCAGACAGAGACACATCGAGGAAAGAAAATTTCAGACCAATATCCTTAATGAACATCGACACAAAAATTCTGAACAAAATTTTAGCAAATTGCATACAAAAATATATTAAAAAGATAGTGCACCACGATCAAGTGGGTTTTATCCCAGGGATGCAAGGTTGGTTCAACATCCGGAATCAATAAATGTCATTCACCATATCAATAGACTAAAAGTTAAGAATCACATGATTATTTCAATAGATGCAGAAACAGCATTCGATAAAATACAGTATCCCTTCATGCTCAAAACACTAGAAAAAAATTGGGGTAGTGGGAACATTCCTTAACATTGTAAAGGCCATCTACGCTAAGCCCATGGCCAATATCATTCTAAATGGTGAAAAATTGAAAGCATTCACCCTAAAAACTGGAACAAGGCAGGGATGCCCTCTTCGACCACTTCTATTCAACATTTTTCTTGAGACCCTAGCCACAGCAATTAGACAAACCAAAGAAATTAAAGATACAAATTGGAAAAGAAGAACTCAAACTATCCCTGTTCACTGATGACATGATTATATATTTAGAGCAACCTGGAAATTCCACCAGAAAACTCTTAAAACTCATAAGTGAATTCAGTAAAGTAGCAGGTTACAAGATCAATGGTCATAAATCCAACACGTTTTTATACATAAGTGATGAATCTTCAGAAAGAGAAATTAGGAAAACTACCCCATTCACAATAGCATCAAAAAAAAAAAAATACTTGGGAATCAATCTAACAAAAGAGGTGAAAGACCTCTACAATGAGAACTACAGAACACTAAAGAAAGAAATTAAAGTAAACCTTAGAAGATGGAAAGATCTCCCATGTTCTTGGATAGGCAGAACTAATATTGTCAAAATGGCCATACTACCTAAAGTGCTATACAGATTCAATGCAATTCCAATTAAAATCCCAATGGTGTACCTTACAGAAATAGAGGAAGCAATTATGAAATTCATCTGGAAGAATAAAAAACCCAGAATAGCTAAAGCAATCCTCAGTAGAAAGAGCGAAGCAGGGGGTATCGCAATACCAGATCTTCAACTCTATTACAAAGCAATAGTAACAAAAACGGCATAGTATTGGTTCCAAAATAGACAGGTAGATCAATGGTACAGAATAGAGGACATGGACACAAACCCAAATAAATACAATTTTCTCATACTAGACAAAGGTGCCAAAAATATGCAATGGAGAAAAGATAGCCTCTTCAACATATGGTGCTGCGAAAACTGGTGGGAGAATATCTTTGCCACTCATACTTCAGATAGAGCGCTAATTTCCAGAATCTATAAAGAACTCAAAAAACTCTACACCAAGAATACAAATAATCCAATCAACAAATGGGCTAAGGAAATGAACAGACACTTCACAGAAGAAGATGTACAAGCAATCAACAGATATATGAATAAATGTTCAACATCTCTAGTAATAAGAGAAATGCAAATCAAAACTACACTAAGATTTCATCTCACCCCAATTAGAATGGCGATTATCAAGAACACAAGCAACAATAGGTGTTGACGAGGATGTGGGGAAAAAGGTACACTCATACATTCCTGATGGGGTTGCAAATTAGTGCAGCCACTCTGGAAAGCAGTATGGAGATTCCTCAGAAAGCTTGGAATGGAACCACCATTTGTCCCAGCTATCCCACTCCTTGGCCTCTACCCAAAGGACTTAAAATCAGCATACTACAGAGATACAGCCACATCAATGTTCATTGCTGCTCAATTCACCATAGCCAGATTTGCAACCAACCTAGATTCCCTTCAGTTGATGAATGGATATAGAATCTGTGGCATATATATACAATGGATTATTACTCTGCCATGATGAATGATAAAATTATGGCATTTGCAGGCAAATGGATGAAATTGGAGAATATCATGCTAAGTGAGATAAGCCAATCTCAAAAAACTAAAGGATGAATGATCTTCCTGATAAGTGGATGAGGACATATAATGGGGGGTAGGAGAGGTTAGCGTTTGGGTTAGGGATAGATTCAGGGTTAGGGATAAGGAGGGTGGAAGAATGGAGGAAGGAAGGACTGTATAGAGGGAAATGAGGGGTGGGAGGTGTTGGGAGGAAGAGAAAAAAATAACAGAATGAATCAAACAACATTGCCCTATGTAAATTTATGATTACAGAAATGATATGCTTTGACTCCATGTATAAATATAGAAACAACATGTATCCCATTTGTTTAAATATTAAAAAAATAAAAAAAATCAATCTGTTATTGTTTTTCTAAGGCATTGCGGTGTAAGTTGTTTACTCGGGATCTTCTTGACTTTCTTATATAGACACCCATAGCTATAAACTGTCCTCTTAAAACTGCTTTCAAAGTGTCCTATAGGTTCTAGTATGTTGGAGCACTTTTCTCATTTGATTCTAAATATTTTTAATTTCCCTCCTGATTTCTTCTATCACCCATTCATCATTGAAGAGTATATTGTTCAATCTCCACGTATTTTTTTGCTTTGATTTTTAATTTTGTTTTATTCTGATCAGATGGAAAGCAAGGAATTATATGTTTTTATATTTGCTAAAAGTTGCTTTGTGCCCTAAAACATGATCTACTTTGGAGAAGGTTCCATAGGCATCTGAAAAGAAAGTAAATTACACTCTTGTTGGATGAAATATTTAATAGCTCTCTGTTAAGTCCATTTGATTTATAATATTTTGGGGAGTCTGAAGAGTTTTTAGTGAGATTATGACTGGATGACCTATTTATTAGTGAGATTGTGTTGAAATCAACCAGTATTGTAGTGTAATCTATCTGAGTCTTAAATATCAGTGTCTGTTTTATGTAATTAGGTACAATGAAGTTTGGGGCATAAATATATACTATCATTATAGCTTGCTTCTTGTTATATTGTTCCCTTTTCCAGAATGAACTAAAACTTATTTCTCTTCTGATTAATTCCGACTTGAGGTCGGCTTTTCGACATGAAACTAGCTACTCCTATTTGTTTGGGGGTGCCATTCGCATGTTCTATCAATTTCCATCCTTTCACTTTCATCCTGTGGCTATAGTTGCCTGTAAGGTGAGTCCCTTGCAAACAATACAATTAAGTCTTGATTTTTAATCCATTATGTCAGCTTGTATCTCTTAATTGGAGCATTTAAACTATGTAAAAAATTTTTTTTAATCAGCAGCACCTATGAGTCACACCCAGAATTAAATATCAATAATAAGGGGTTAGAATACATCCAGGCTACCTGCATTGAACCCTTATCCCCACACTCACAGGACATTTGGTATATATTAGAGCAGGAAAGACAGGCTCCAGTAAAGTCAGGAAAGAGGTGATAACTATCTATAATACTTTTTTAGCCTACTTGTTCCCAGGTATGCAGTGCCCATCTGGCATTTAGTTCTTGATGCTGCTGACTGCATGGAATCCAATTCTGCCATTCATCCCAAGTCTCTGGGTCATTTTCGCTTTTGGTCTGCTCCATCTAAATTATCCTATCCTGTATATCCCACACTTTAGTTTATTCTGTTTTAGTTTATTCTGTTTTATGGATAGTCTCTGCTATGGAATTGAAATTTTGAGAGTTCTATGTTTGCTCCTTTGAGGAAACATGCCAATTTTAACAGGGTGTCTTGAATTACAGTTAATTCAGATGGGGAAAGATTTTAGTTCATGAGAATTTTTATGTACTTTAAATAATATTGAATAGATTATAGCTCTCTTCTTGGTTTATATATAAGAACAAGATTATATCTGTATTTGTATCTACATATTACCATAATGGAGTAGATTCCATATGAACAGGGACTACAGTCAATAAATAGATAAGATATGCTTCAGAATATAAAAAAGTAAATCTTATATAATGACTTTTGCCTGTGAACCAAAAGTAAATATTAGCAGCATACAGATCAACTGAAAAAAAAAAAAAAAACACAGATGGGATAATATTTATTGAGTATTTTAGAAAATCAAATGGAATTAATGTATTTAAGCATGCTTTATGAACATCAGCTATAGCCAGAAGCCAATGACTATTGTATGGTAAGTGGGAGTAACTTGAAATCATTTGACTTTTGAGTCACGGCTATTTTGAATATAGGCAAACAAAATCTGTCAGGCTTGTAATTTACACAAGTACACAAACAAATGTATAAGAGAACACATGTCTATACTACAAACTTTACATGTGTAATATAAATTATTTATGTCTTTGAGCAAACTTCCCTCAATTTATTGTCTTTCTTCAATAAGTTATTTATGATAAAAGAGGACCTTTTATTAAAATAAAAAACTGAGCCAATAATTTATTAAATCTAAGACATACTTATTTCTACACAAATTCATGTAAAATGTAAGTTGATGCTGGTGACATAAAATATCCATGAAGCAAATAATACTAGTTATTAAATTACCTAAACATTACCTCTTTTGAACACTTTTCAGAAAAACACATAATATTTTTGTTAAAATTTAGAATATCTTGTTTGTATCCAGTAGACTAGAATAATCCTTAACTTTTTAGACAATACTCAATAGCATTTAAAATTTCTTCTTATTTTTCAAAAATTAACAAATAATAACTTCATATATTTATAAGGTAGTGTAGTGTTTTGACACGTTTATAATATGGAGTGATTAAGTCAGGCTGATGACTTTTGTCACTATTCCTTGACTGAGATGATAAAGTATAATTTACATAGAAGGTTCCTACACATACAATGACCTCAACTAATACATTTTATTTTGTTTTAGAAATAGTGAAAAGAATGGAAGATTGAGAAGTACATGGAAAATCCAAAATATCTCAATGAATTTTACTGGTTGTTATTCTAGATCATACAATGTAGAGAAGATTTTCACTATTAAGATTGAGTAATTGGGATGCTGGGGAAGATATTTCCTTTTCTTCAATAGATAGGTCATGTTATTTCAAATAAAAAGTATAGAACTTAAGTTTGTAATTCATTGAAATTAAATGGTCTAAATTTTAATTGTAACATATTAAGGATTGATTACATGCAAGGTTCTGTACTAAGAGAATATGGGAATACAAAGATGAAAAATATGAATGGGAAGAAAGATATGTAAATGAGTATATTAATGAGTCAAAGTCACAGGGTATTCTTACCTATTCTTTATTTTAAAGGCATATATTTATTTTTTAAGATGTCCTCTGGAGAGAAATATTAAATATTAATGATTTAAGAGCATTACTGGAAGAAAAATTCTTCCATTTGACTTTAATTTTGTAGGATTTGCCTTTTTGTATTCTGTTTCAACATTTCTATATGAACCACTTTCCTAATTCTCCTTAATCTTCTGGTAATCAATTCCACTCTAAGTGTGTCATTAAGTTTGGAGAAAGTCATGATGTTGGATACTATCAAAATTAATACATATTATATTTTAGCAGAATATTTGTATCAGAGTATGGATGCCCTTCAATTGATTTTCACTTGAAAATGTCATAGCAGTGACAGTTATAAAGAGTGACAGGAGTCTAACATGGGGGTAAATTCCTTGACAACAGTCAAATAAAGCCAGAGGCAATTGTGCCAGCTTTGAAGACCAAGAGAACAATATTGAAATAAGTTTAGTCAGTTAAGTAAGAACTCATACTTTCCTTTATAAGAAGCAGACAGTTTTTTTCTTTTCTTCTTGGTTAAACAATACAATTACACATACATAAGCTACACTACCTCTTTGTGCTCCCAATTAATTGGTAGAATGTTGTACTACATTGTATGTTATTGCTCAAATGGTACATTAAAGTCACATTTTATTTTTAATTCTGACTTACTTAGCAGATATATCAGTCAGATCCCCAGAATTCTAAGATGACCTACATGAGTAGGTGTGACCTAGTATTACCAACAAGTATAGGAAAAGAAAATTTAGAAATGATTAGCAGAAACAATTTTAAAAATGTGACTTTGGTTGTAGTATTTGGCACATAAAGTTTAATTTAAAGTTATAACAATAACCTGAATTATTGAGAAGCAGATCACACTATACTCCATTTAAATCTAAGAGTCCAAATGGGTTGAACAAAGATTGGCAAAGACAAAATACAATAGTCACTTAAAATATTAACTCGTTCACTTTCTGGTTCGGGTAATGATGGAAATAACTGGTATTAGATGAATTCTCATTGAGAAAGCAATTATAAGATCCGAGTTTATGGAGTTTTTATCCTGAGAATGCTGCCAAGAATATGAACAGTGGATCAACTACAAATCAAGAAGAAAGTTTAAATTTAGGAGTCAAATAATAGAAGTCAAAGATGGAATTTCAGCTGGAAGTTAATGAGAGAGTTTCTGAGAACAGAAAGCTATAGAAGGAGAATACCTAAATTTTGCATACGGTTACTCTCAGATCTTTGCATGCTCCACAAACCATGTATTAATAGGAGAGTCTCAAAAAAATCTATAGGAAAAACAAAGGGTTAGAAGATTGAAAATTCTGTACAAATACTTCACTAAATACCCATGTGGGAAAGACAGTTTGTAGTTTTACAGAGTCTTGGTAAATATATTGGGCTTACCTCAGAGAACTCTGTAAGGTCATGACTTAGAGGTAAAAGTTATGTCTCAGTACTAAGGGCATAACTTTATGAAAAAGGGAAAAACTAAAATAAAAAAACCACACTATGAGAACATAAAACCAGGTGTTCACAAATTCAATTTAACTAGAAATTCACAACATTCTTCAAAAGAATATAATAGAATCCAGGGTCTTAATGGATTGTCCAAAATTTTAGAATAATTTTTTTAAAAAATGATGCCTGCAGAGAAAGAGAAAATTTGATCTAGAAGCAAGAGAAAAGTTAATCAGTAGGAAATGAATTTTATGTGACCCAAATTGTAGAAATTATGGAAAAGACTTTAAATCAGCCATTATAAATATGGTCAAGATGGGTGTGGTGGCGTATGCCTGTGATCTCAGGTACTTGTTTGAAGCCAGTCTGGGTAACTTACCAAGACCCTGTCTAAAATAAAAATTAAAAAAAGCTAGGGATGTAGCTCAGTAGTAGAGTGCTACTGGGTTCTATCCTCAATAATACACACACACACAAAGTATAGTCTAAATTTTTGAGGAAAAGATTATCAAAATGAATTAAGAGTTGGGAAATCTCAGGGAAAGTACAGAAAATATCAAAAAAGTAAGTGGACATATTGGGATTTAAAAATGAAATATCAGGACTGGGGTTGTGGTTTAGTGGTAGAGCACTTGCCTAGCATGTGTGAGGCACTGGGTTTAATTCTCAGCACTGCATATAAATAAAGGTCCATCAACGACTAAATTTTTTTTAATAAATAAATAAAAATGAAATAACAGAAATGTAAAATTCACTGTATGAGCTTAATAACAGATGTTGAATAATAGAAGGAAAGATTAATGAACTCAAAGATATGCTAGTCAAAATTATTCATATGAAGAGCAATGAGGAAGAAAGCTTGACACAAAAATGAAAAGAAGGGGCTGGGGAGATAGCTCAGTCGGTAGAGTGCTTGCCTTGTAAGTTTTGATCCCCAGCACTCCCCCCCCCAAAAAAAAGAAAAGAATATCAGTAACCGCTAAGATCTTATGAAATAAAGTACATTAAATTGGAGTCCTGTAGTCCAGGAAAGAAAGAATGGGGCACAAAATGCTAAAATAGCAGTTCAAACATTAACAACTTTAATTTAAAAAAGGAGTACAAAACAAAACAAACATCAATCAATCACAAATCCAAGAAGCAAGCTCATAATAGGATTGATTAAAAGAAAGCCACATGTAGGTACATCATAGTCAAATTGTAGATCAAAAAGAAAGGGATAACATTGAGAACAGGGAAATAAAACATATTACTTACAGGAAAAGAGTGATATATTATTGGAGGCTTCTCACAAAGAGACAATGAAAACTGAAAGAAAATGGAATCATATTTTTAAAGTGTATTTTTCCCCCTGTTACTCTTTTATTGCCCCATCTGGTGAAAAAGGCTATCAACCCTGAAGTCTATATCAAGTGAAAATATTCAGAAGTAAGGATTAAATAAATCATTTTCAGATAAACATAAACTGAGATTTGTTACCAGAATACTTAAGGTATTAGAAATACTAAAGGAAATTCTTCAGACTGAGAACAATTATTAGTGATAGAAATTCAGATCCATAGGGGAAAAAATGAAAGTATTTAGGATATACAGGCAAATTTTAAAAGATTCTCTTTCTCTTAATAATTTAAAAATTAACCATTTAGAGAAAAAATCTGCATTATTTAGTTTATAATATATGTGGGTTGGGCTGGGGAGATAGCTCAGTCGGTAGAGTGCTTGTCTTACAAGCACAAGGCCCTGGGTTTGATTCCCAGCACCACACAAAAAAAATAAAAAAATAAAAATAAAGTACCATATTCATTTAAAAAATATATATATATGTGGGTATAAAATACATTATAGAAAAAGCATGAAGGGTGGTAGATATATGAAAATTTATCTTTTAGGGTACTAATTTTATTTGAACAGGTATATTTACATAAGCTATACTGTAATAAAAGAATGAAGCATAGTTTACATCTAGAAGAAACACTAAAAGTGAGAGAAAAAGGTATAAATAGAAATCCAAAAAAGGGTTTCAAATATAATAATAAAAATTAAAGGATTAAACCCAAGGAAGATTTTAATTGGAAAATATTACTTAGTCCACTTACATTTCATGTAGTTATTAATGTGGTTAGGTATAATTCCACCATCTTGCTAGTTGTTCTGTATTTTTCCCCCGGTTCCTCTTTTATTGCCACCATCTGGAGAAAATTATGCCTAATAGACAAGGAATTGAGATACAACCATACACTGCCTTTAAAAACCATGCTTTAAGTACAAAGGTACTTTTATATCAAAATTTACAAAGATGTAATAGTATGTGTACAATACAAATGGTAAGCATAAGAAAGATGACCTGATAATAATATTAAAAGTAAGATTCAAAAAGGGATTTCATTAAGGAAAACAGCAACATTTATCCTGATAGAAAATGTCAATACATCCAGAAGACATAAAAAAATAAAGTACGTACATACTTATTAAATAAGTTTTAAATACCAAAAACAAAACCTTTTAGAACTAAAGGAAAAAATGGATGAGTTCACCAACGTGCATGTTTCCCATTATATGTGTGGATTAAAATATTACACTGTATTTCATAAATATGTACAGCTTTGTGGCAATTAAAAATAAAAGTATTCAGCTCGGAAGGCTGAGGCAGTAGGACAGCAAGTTCACAGCCTGCCTCAGCAATTTAGCCAGGCTCTAAGCTACTTAGCAAGACCCTGTATCTAAAACAAAATATAAAAAAGACTGGAGATATGTCTCAGTGGTTAAGCACCCCTGGGTTCAATCTCTAGTACCAAAATAAATAAATAGATAAATAAAATATGTATTAAGACATAATAATATACAAAATTAATGGGCATATGAAAGATCTGAAAATACTGTTAAGCTAATTTGACTCTTAATATTTTCATAATACTTTTTCCAATAATGCTGAAAAATCTTCTCATGTGTACATGAAACTTTCAGCAGGATCAATTGTATGCTGGTCTTAAATAAATCCCAATAGATTTAAAAAGATTTAAATCTTGGGCTAGGGAAGAGCACTTGCCTAGCAGGCATGAGGCCCTGGTTCAACCCCCAGTCCTGCAAAAAAATAATGATGATAATAAATAAATATTTCAGAGAATATCCTTTAAGTACAATATAATAAAATAATATATCAGTACCAAACCAGTATCTAAAATGATTCTCAAATGGTGAAAAATTAAACAACTCAATAGTAAGTTTTTCCTGACTCAACAAAAGAATTACATGGAGAATTAGAAAATAAATCCATATGAATGATAATGAAGACACAAGGTAGCAAATGCATAGGAAGAAATTGTAGTAGTGCTATGAGGGAAATTTGTAAGTTTGATTGCTTATACTGAAAAAGAAACAAGTTTCAAAGTTAGTAGTTTTTACTTTGTGAAGCTAAAAAATGAATAAATTAAATCCATAGTAGAAGAAAGGATGAGGAAAGAACTAATAAAGGTTAGAGCAAAAATGAATGCAACAGAAAATATAAAAAATGAAAAAAAAATTACAAAGCAAAGCTTGTTCTTTGAAAAGATTGATAAAATAATTAAAATCTAATGTAAACTAATGAATAAAGGAACAAATGCAAATTACAAGTCTCAGGAATGAAAGTAGTGATATTAGCCCAGATCCTCCTATGCACATAAAAGGATACATAGAGGCTGGGCGTGGTGGCACAATCCTGAAATCCCATCAGCTCTGAAAGGCTGAGGCAGGAGGATCTTGAGTTCAAAGCCAGCCTTAGCAATTTAGTGAGGCATTTAGCAACTCAGTGAGACTCTGTCTCTAAATAAAATACAAAAGGGGCTGGGGCTGGGGCTCAGTGGTTGAGTGCCCCTGAGTTTAATCACCAGTACCTTCCCCCGCAAAAAAAAAAAAAAAAAAAAAAAAAAAATACATAGAGAATATTCCGAGTAATTTTATACCGACAAAATCAACAAGTAGCATGATATGGACTAATTCTTGAATGATACAAATTGCCAAAATGGATGTGATAAAATATAGAAAATTTGAATAACACTGCATTTATAAAATAAATTGAACATGTAATAAAAGTACTTCCCCACAAAGTGATTTTGAAATTATCAGAACAAGAGTTTAAAATAACTATAATAATATGCCAAGAAGTTTAATGGAAAATGTGAGCAACATGCAAGAACACATGAGATGGAAACCCTAAGAAAAAATAGAAAAGGAAATGCAAGGGATCAAGAACACTGTAACAAGAATGAGGAATTCCTTTGATGAACTCATGGGTAGACTGTATAAAACCAAAGAAAGAATCAATGGGCTTGAAGATATATCAATAGAAACTTCCCCAAATGAAAAGTCAAGAGAAATAATTTTAAAAAAAGAAAGATGAGGGGGAGGATGGAGATAGGGAAAAGAAAGAAAAGCAACCCAGAATATCCAAGGAATGTGAGATAATTACAAAAGTTGTAAGATACGTATAATAGTGATAACCAAAGGAGAAGAGAGAAAGGAATAAAAGTAACATTAATTAAAAATAGCAGAAAATTTTCCAAAATTAATGACAAACCCTAAATAGTTTAACATATATACCATATCCAGGGATTGAAACATTCAATATTGTTACTATGTTAACTGTCCCCAATTTGTCTACAGACTCAATGCAATCTCAGTAAAAATTCCATTTTAACCGAAGTTAACAGAAGGATTTCTGAATTTATTGTGGGAATTATAAAAGATCAAATACTTTTAAAATAAAGATAAATTTGTATGAACTCTTATTGACTCTAAGGCTGGCTATAAAACTATAGCAGTCAAAAGAGTGTATCATTGTCATAAGGATAGATGAACAGATCAATGAATATGAATAGAGAGACCTGAATAAACTCATATATATGTGGTCAATTGAGTTTTGAAACTATTTTCAAGGCAATTCAATGAGGAAAGAAAACCCTTTCAACAACTTGTGCTGCAACAATTGGATAAACATACAAAAACCAACCAATCTTGATTCCTACCTCACAGTATATACAAAAAATAAATCAGTTATAGATATATAAGAGATGAAAACTAAAGCTAAAACTATAAAACTTCTAAATGGAAACACTGGAGAATATTTGTGCAATTTTGAGATAGGCAAAGATTTCTTAGGACAAAAAAGCACTAATCATAAAAGAAACAATTTAAAAGTTGAATTCCATAAAAACTATCATAAAAATGAAAAGAGAAGATTTGAGATTATTCACAATACATGTGCCTGACAAAATATTAATATGCAGAATATATAATGAATACCTACAAATCAGCAGTAAAGAAATAAGCACAATAAAATGTCAGAAGAGTTTAAGAGATGCTACACAAAAGAAGATATCCCAAAGGCAAGTAAGCACAGATACTTAACATCTATAGTCAACAGGGAAACAAATTAAAGTACCCAGATAAAAATATTTAATAACCCCTTTCCCACAGTGTAGAATGGCTAAAACATTTAAAGGAGAAAGGAAGACAGGCAGGCAACCCCAAATGTTGATGAGAGAGGGGAGCAACTAGAATGCTTATATATTGCAGGTGAGAGTGTAAAATGTTACAACCACGTAGCATAACTTTTCGGATGTTCATTATAAAGTCAATAAAGTGGAATATTTCACTTCTACACATGTTTTTCCATTTCTACATATTTGCTTGTAAGAAATGAAACTTAATATCTATAATGTTTTCTATGATAATTTTTATAGCAGCTTTATTCACAGTAATACAAAACTGGAAATAACCAAAATATCCACTGAAGGGAAAATTTAAGAAATTATAGTAGTTTTTATAAAATGGAATACTATCCAGCTTTAAAAAGAAGCAAACAATGGAGGCATACAACATGGATGATCTCAAAACAATGCTGTAGAAAATAGCCAGATACAAAAGATTATATACTGCACAAATTTATATGAAATTTTGCAAGAGGCAATACTAACCAAAGACTACAGAAATCAAGGTAGTTTCTTGGACAGGGAGTGGGAAGAACATTTTAAAAGGGGATTGACAATAAAGAGACCCAATGGAACTTTATAGGATGATAAAAATATTCTGGAGTTTAACTATGGTGGTGATCACAGTTATACATATTTGTCAAATCATAAAATTTTACATTTAAACCTGCATATTTTGCTGTACATAATTTTTATGTCAAAAAATAAAAATTAGGTGCTAAAGTTGTAATTTACCTTATTTATAATTACTAAACAATAACTTATAAAAAAGACAGGGCTAGTATTTATTATGAAGGAGGATAAATATTTTTGGGGGAAGAAGTTTAATCTCTTCTTTTTTGAACTATATACTGGAATCTAGGAGTTTGGATTATTCCTAAAAACCATGTTTTTGGAGGAACTTTCACAATGTATCCATATCAATTAGAATGAAAATCAGTGGTATATAAAACATTGGTTATTCCTGATAGGCCAAGGCTTAAATTTTGGATCAGGAAATAGATTTAATCCCTGAATCATAATTTCTGTTGGCATAATACCAGTTAATTTATTTTCTGAGCAGGACTGACTATTCATTTAAAAAATGGATGATTTAATAACTAAGGCCTAACTATAGTAAAATGATGAAAAGTTTGCAAAACCTGCATAATGTGGCACCAAAATGATTAATCGCTAATGTCTCTTGCCATGGTTGCCTGGAGATGTTATAACAGTGTTATGCTGGGACTAATGTGATGCTACACCAATGGAGACTTCTACAAAGAGGAAAATACTCTTTTTTAGGTCAAAGTGATTTTTTTTTGACTCTCCCTAGACCAATATAGGAAACCATACATGGATATCACAAAAATAATTTAACTTGCTGGTGAAAGAAATTCAGAATCCTCATATTATATAGAAAGAATACATTTAATTGGCTCCAAAGGATAGACACCACATTATGAGCAAATGCATGTATAGAGATTAAGACTTGATTATTATGGAATGAATCAAGAAACAGTCATTTGAGAGCAGATAAAGTGATGAAGACATGTTTTATGAATCTTTACTATGTGCCAGGCTCTACTTCAAATACTTAAGCATTACTTCATTTAGTCCCTTGAAGTGGGTACTACCTTTGTTTAATCATCTGTAATTTACACATCAGGCTTTTGAGATTTTTAGAGGTTAAGTAATGGGGACATGTCATCTATCAAAAGAAATACCTACTAAAGGAGCAAGCCTGGACAAGAATATCCAGAAACCACACTAATATTTTTCATAATTTCTTTTAAGAAGAAGCCACTAGAGATGGATATCTGAGGATCTGTGCGTATTTCAATACATTTTATATTAGTTTTCAATTGCTGCAATAACAAATTACCATGGCAGTTATTTATTATCTCATGGTTTCTATAGGTCAATAGTCCAGGTGGGTTCAATTATATTCTTTACTTATGTTGCCATAAGGGTAAAACCAAAGTTGTCAGAAAGCCTAGAATCTTATCTGAAGGCTCTGGCGGAGAATTACTTTTTGACTCATTCATGTTTTTTGCAGAATTCAGTTTCATAAGACGGTGGAACAAAAGTACCCATTTCCTAGATGAATGTCAGTTGGTATTTGTTCACAGCTCTCATTGGCCCACATTCCTTGCCTTTTGGCCTATTCCGTCTTCAGTACCAGCAATCGTGTGATAATTTCTTTACGTGTGTTGAATCTCAGATTTACCCCTTTATTTTCCTCTTCTGCCATCTGTCAGAGAAAGGTCTCCATTTTTCTTTTTTGTACTAGGGACTGAATTCTGCGGGTACCATACTAGTGGGCTATATCCTTGGCCCTTTCTATCATTTTGAGACAGGGTCTTGCTAAGTTGCTGAGGCTGGCTTTGATCTTGTTATCCTCCTGCCTCAGCCTCCCACACTAGGAAGGTCTCCTCCTTAAAAGGTATTAACTAATTGGGTCAGCGCCACAGAGATATTAAAGTCAAATAACCTGGAAGTTGAACTATATCCGTGAATATCCTTCACAGAAGTATCCCAGTTAGTGCTTGATTGTCAGAGGACAAGAAACTTGAGAGAATAATCTTAGAATTCTGACCATTGCAACTTTGCTTCTGGTCACTTAAATGTTTTAGCACAAGGTCAAGTAGAAGTGATGGAAGTAAATATAGAAATAGGAGTGGTGCTTACATTTAACATTCTATTTTGGTTTCCATTTTTAAGTTTTTAGTTTTTTGTTTTTTTTTTTTAAATATGGGACACTTCATGAATCTGCATGTCATCCTCATGCAGGGACCATGCTAAATCTTCTCTATATCATTGCAATTTTAGTATGTGTGCTGGCTTCCATTTTTGAACCTTGCGCTTTTCAGAAATTGAGAGCAGTCACAACAAAAAGTATAGTCTAATTAAATACCTTTAAGGGTTTTCACTTTCCCTCTTTTTTGCCTGATTCTTTTAATACTAATTGTTCAGTATTCAATGGAGCCAATTGGAATTACTAATTCAATCAATGAACACTCAATTTTTAGTATAAACTTTTGTCTCTGTGCAAACACCTCATGATGACGGAGGTTCACAGGGACAGCTGCGATGTGTAGCTCAATACTCTCTGCTCAGTCTCTCAGATCAAAGTACTGGTTGGCCTGAGCTGTGAGGGAGCATCTGCTTACAAGCATATTGTGACTGTTGGTTGGATTCAGTTCCTTAATGGCCACAGCCACTGTTTTCTTGATGGCAGTCAGCGGGAGCCTCTCTGTTTCTTATGCTCATCTGCTTTCCTTACCACATTGCTTTCTCCACCTTCAAACCAGTGATGGTACATTGAGTGTTTCTCATGCTTCTAATTATTCTTATATTTCCTTCTGCTGGATCTCTTTGATTCCAGCTGGGGAAAATACTCTGCTTCTAAAGGTTCATGGGATTAAGTTAGGTCCACCTGCATAATCCAAGATACTCTCCTTTAAAAATTCTGTAACTTTGATTAAGCCTATAGAGTCTTGTTTGTTTTGTAACATAGTCACAGGATCCAGGGATTAGGGCATGGATATCTTGGAGAGGTCGTCATATCTCAGAAGTGACTGACAATAAAGCTAAGAAGAGAAATCCACATGAAATTGTGAAATTCAAATACCTTATTAAGAAGTCCATAAGTAATTCTCTAGACTAGGCAGTACTGTATCTTTGAAGGATTTTGATCTCTAAGAAATGCTACTTGAGACCCCATGGATAAGTTGAGCTGGGGAAGGACTGGGGGCAGCATTGTTAGAAAATTACTACATTATCCAAGTCAGAAATGTTGGCTTAGACTATTTCATGTGGGGGCATGGCTCTGTTTTCTTTCTATCTGGTTTATTTCTCACTTGGAACTCCTACTCAAGTCTCAGCTCTCTCAGTCACTGCAGTTTCCTCAAAGAACATTCCCAGGCCTGTGCCCCCTAATACCTTATAACAACACACTTGACACTTTGTGATTATTTATTTAATTATTTCATAGTCAGTCTTCCCTGCTAAGTTTTTCTTTTCGTTTGTTTGCTTTTTGTCTCTCATCCCTGCTTCTCTTTCAGGTCTGTGAAAACAGGCATTGGTTCTGTCTAATTTGTTTACATATGATTGGAACTTAATGCTATATATTTAATGTAAGTTATTAAGTAATTTGATTTCTAGCTTGAACATTTGGGTATAGGACTGTATTATGAACTGAGGTAAGACGCATAGCTCATGTTATGCTTTATTTTTCTTAATGGATAACATTGACTTTTTTGATTCCATTGCTGCAACACCTCCAAGCTTAGTGCAAACTTTAAAACAAGCCAGCGACTGAATGTCCCAAAAGATACCTCTGTGACACACATTTCTTTACTTTTGCTGTGTTTCTTTTATTCTAGTTTGCCTTGTGAGGTGGTGGTGGTAGTGGTGTGTGTGTGTACACTCGTTTGGATAATTGTCCTCAAAGGGCTGTCGTTAAAGGCTTGGTCCTCAACTTTGAGTTATTGGGAGGTGATAGAAGAGATTGGACCTGGTGAGAGAACTTCAAGTCATTGGGGGCATGCCTTTGAAAGACATTGTCGGACCCCAGTCACTTTCTTTTCTCTTTCACTTCCTGGTCATCAGGTGAATAGCTTTGCTTCACCATATTCTGCCATAATGTTCCATTGCATGCCCAAAGCAATGAGATCATCCAATTATGGACTCAGAAACTGTGAGCCAAAATAAGCCTTTTCTCTTTGTAAATTGATCATCTCAGGTATTTGTTATAATAACTGAAAGATGACTTATACAATGTATGTGTGTGCGTGTGTGCATGTGAATAACATCCTTGTTTTTCAATGTGAAATGAGAATTAGAATATATGAATGAAGAATTTAGCTATAGAACTCAATATTTCTATATATTTCTAATGATACCATCTGACTTGGAAGTATTATCTCATGATGGGAAGGTGTTTATATCAATGCTTAATTTGGTAATAGTTGTTAAGGCAGCTTTTTGAACTGACATTACTTAGGAAAGATCTCACTTTATCATTATCAGATATGGGCCTGACCAACTGGCAAAATGAATAACAATCAAAGAATGTATTGATTTACTTTAGCAAGTTGAAGACATTACTGTCATTAGTTCTGAGGTTTTGGATCATTTCAGGTTTGGCCTTCTTGAACAAGTTTCCTGTAACTCCCTTCAGTTTGTCACCTTGTTAACAAAGTTTTTCTCTACCCCCCTTTTTTGTACTGTAAGAGCAACTGTATAATCTAATATAAATGTTTTATGAAATAGTATTGTCAGCTACTGATGTTTTACAGAAACGCACACTGGGTGGTATAATTATTTAAAGTTTAAAATGTGCTGAACAGAACTCTGTTTAAATAAGCATTTCAGAAGTTGAATTAGTCTGAAGTTCAAAGGACAAATGCTTTTTAAACAAAATTATTCATTTCATTTCCCATGTTTGAAATGATTAGTTTAAAGCTGCTATTCAAGCTAAAAAGGATTTCCTTTGTCTTAATTGTTAATACAATTAACTGCAGTGTAATATCTGCTGGTTTGAACAATAATACTACACATTAATGAGGTTTATGCTAATTTTTATCCTCAGACATCAATTTTCCAGATAAAAGCACACAAAATTTTTGCATTTTCCTTTCATTTTAAATCAGCCTAATATTTATTTACTTTATTTAATATCCATATTAACTAATATAAGAGTACAGTATAATGAAGTTTTAAAATTTCTTCATTGAATCCTACTTTATTTCATGAGCACTATGGGGACAACTGGCAGGGGCACTCCTTTTTGAGCAAAATCAATGGTCTCTCCTCTGCTACATGGCAGATGCTTAGAATATATTATAAGCTGGACTATTCGTTCCTTTGGAATAGTACACATTTTAGGTAGAACTTGAGATAGTCTCAGAAAGGCATGAAGGTAGAGGACATCCTGAAGTATAAATGTCTCTAATGGGAGCCAATGAGATACCATGATCCAGAGTTTCTCCATACTTATATTGAAACATAGGAAAATTGCCCTTTTTAATTTTTAAAGAATTTTAATTGCCAAATAACAATTGAGCATAATTATGGGGTACCGTGTGATGTTTTGATATAAGTATACAGCATAGAATGATTAAATCAAGTTAAATGACATATCCATTACCTTGCATACTTACTATTTTTTTGTGGAGAGAAATTTGAAATTCCCTCTCAGAAATTTTCAAGTGTGCAACATCATTATTATCTATAATTACCTTGTGTTATACATCTCAGAAATGTATTCTTCCTGACTGAAACTTTGTACCCTTTGATCAACATTAGAAAAATCTATCTTTTAAATGTCCTAGCAAATCCATTTGGGAATTATCTTGTAATTTTAACACAAATAAGTTAAATATATTTGAATAGGTGTTGCTGAGGCTCCATGTGATGATGTTGGGTGAAATAATTGCAACTGATGATAATAATTTGCTTAAAAATAGATTTAACAGGAGAAAGAGCATTGGGTGTTGCAGAGTTAACAGAGTGGGGGGAATCCATGAGTCTAAAGGCATAAATATGGTGAAGAGAATTATCAAAATAACATAATTGTAAGTATCCTATATCAACCTCTTGGCCACATGGATGATATCAGCAATATTTTCAATACTTATGACACAACTGCCACATTGACAAAATTATGCTTAATGGAGACTTAAATTTTGAAAAATAACCTCCAGAGAACATGAAGAGTTCTTGATTTGTCTAGTTATTTTACCTCACAGGTGATTGTAGAAACATTATAAGGAGGATTTCCCTGGAATTAGGATTGCCAAAGTATTCTGATTTCAGCAAAACAGCAAAAAGAATCTGAGATTATTTGGTGGATTAAATACTAAAATATGGATGTGGATTATGTGTAAATCTGAATTCATATTCATAACTGGTTGAATAATTAATCCAAAATCTTGATTTGTAGATAATTACTAACCTGAAGAAAAGTTTTCAGTGCCTTGCCACAGAACTCTTTTTGCTTCTGTCCCTTTCTCTATATTGAGCAATTATCTGGATTAAGACACAACAGGCTTCCTTATAGAGTTTTCTGATGACTCAATTCTGAGATAGAGAACAGGCAAGATGAATCAAAGACTCAGAATCAAATTTATTTATAGGTTGGAGGAATGTTCTGAAAATAATGAGATGAAATTTAATGGGAGTGATTATGAAGTTCTATATATTGATTTAAAAATAGACATATTTATAGAATTTCTTCTGTACAATACATACTAGAGAGTGACTTTGTATCATAACATTATTATTAAAAGTACTAGAAGTTTTTTTTAAATTTTATTTCCAACTCAACAAAGACCAATAATATGATAACTAAAAAAAGTAAATGAAAATATTGGTTTGCATTAAAAGAAGCACAGAGTACTGGAGGTCACGCTATTACAGAAACACCCTGTTACGTTTTGTGTGCCCCTTGCTTTTATTGATGAACTGCTAATGTCCAGAGGGGAAGATCTAGTTAATATCAAATCACATGAGAAATGATAGAAACAACTGGGGCTATTAATTCTAGAAGAGAACTGCCTCTACTTAAGAACTACGTTAAGCAGAAAGAAAGTTCCTCTGTAAATTCAGTATCTAGCATAGCCCGGAACATAGTAGATATTAAAAAAAAATTGTTAAAATAATTCATTCATTGAACAATTATTTACTATCATGCCACATATTATTTTAAGTGCTGGGAATTCCGGGTTAAAAAAATAGATATAGTTTCTACCCTTACAGAACTTACATTCAAGGGTGAGAGACAATAAACTGAAGAACTAGTTATGATACCATGCTAGCTACAGAGGTAGCAATAGTGGTTAAAAAAGGTGTTAGAACTAGATTTCCTGGCTTCAAATCCTCACGCTCCAATCTTTGGTCATCTCATGTGGAAATTGAGCATTGTAATATATACTTTCTAGGGGATTTTTAAGAATTAAATGAGAAAATGTATGCAAGGGGCAGGATAGGATTCCAATTTCAGCTTTGTCACTTAATTATGTGAACTTAGACAAGTCATTCAGCCTCTCAGTCCTTCATTTTCCTAATCTGCAAATGGGATAATCAACACCTTCTTAAATGGAGCTATTGTGAGAATTAAAAATAATATATATAAAGAGTATGGAACATAAAAGGCTGTCAATATGTGCTTGTCAAATTGAACTTGATTAGCTATCAGAGTTTCTGGAAAGTTAAGAGTGTTGCCTTTTGAAGTCATAAATTCCTTCTTACAGAAGGTGTTCATAGTAGATGGCAGAATACCATAGGTATTGTAGCGGAATTCTTGCAGTGGCATGCTGAATGGATGACATCATGGCTTCCCATACTTTGATCCATAAACCAGCTGCACCATCCCCATCAAATCTAATTTAATAGGTCTGGGACAAGAACCACCAATCTAGGTGACTACTTAATTGCCTTCAACTAAAAAGGTTAATGATTCTGTAAATTAGAGTTCAGTCCATAAGTCATGGACTTCGTTAATTTTATCAGATGAGCTCCCCTCTGTATCCTCTCTTCCCAGACTTCCACTGTTTGTACCCACACATTTTATTAAATGGTTTCTTAACTAGAATAAACTCAAGAAAATGATTTTAATTCATTTTCATTTATTTATTTACCCATTAAGTTTATGTGGAGTCACACTATACATCCAAGAGTAATTTCTTGGTTTGTCTGAGAATTAGTTGGTATTAGTTTAAGTTTTCCCATTATTCAGTACCCTTACCTTGTACTTACTGTGGTATTGCTGTTATCAAAGCTTTCCTGAGGCATCTTCTCAAATCTGAAATATTAGAAATTGCCAAAGTAAAACATTGTGTCATATGACCTTGGGTAAGCATCTTTTTCTAGCTGTATGTCAACTTCTCCATCTGTAAAAGAGGAAGAGATCAATGCATATAATATATTACTTGTCAAGCATTTTAAATATAAAGAGTGTTGCCATCTACTTTGTAGTTTTCATCAATTTTGATATTCCTGAATTTTTTAGATAGGCGGTACACATTTATTATTTTTAAAGACTCATATTTTTTCATGTTTAGAAGGCCTAAATATCAAGGTAAAGGGAATTTAACTTGTGGTAGAAATTTACTTAAGTATGAAAAATATAATAAAGAAAATGTATTAAGGAATTTGGAAAGAGGGAAATTGAACAAGATGGAATAATTCTGGGAAAAGAAAGTTTTTGTCAGACAGCAGGGACTCATTGAAAATATTAGGAGAACAAATTTTGAACTCTTCTAATTAGGAAAGTATTTTAGAAATTCTTCTAGTTTTTCTGTATCTTGGGTATCATGGCTCCTTATAACTTCTTTTCATGCCCTTGTAATATGGACACGTATAAGCCAATAATGATAATGTGCTTATCAGGGTCTTAATTTATTTTGAAGGATTTCAAGGCACAATTATGAAAATTATCTCTTTGTACTTCCATTTAATGTCTTTACAAAATAATGTTCAAGGATTGAGACATATCTGAGTATTAACAAAAGGAGCTGAAAATGTACTTTTATAAGAACTGACAAATTCCATTAGGTTTTTACAATTCTTCAACTCCCATTTCTTTCCATTTTAATTGTTAGTATATCTTTGTCCTACAGAAAAGACATTCTTGCTTGTACTTTGACAAGCCAACTTTTTCTTCTCACTTTTTCTGCATTATTTAGTTGCAAAGAGTGGCTAAAATTCAACAAGGTTAAGAGAGATAATCTCTTGCTAAAAGTAACTAATTCTGCATCATTTCCCATTACACTAAGAATTGAATAGAACAGTAAATCAGAATTTTTCCACACTCTGGAAGAAGCACTTAATTTTAACTGAATGTCAAATCGTTAAAGGTAACAAAGATGGAGTGTACGCAGAAGCACTTCTGAAAGAATTATGATTCTATTCTAATTATACCAATTTATTTTTTTTAATGAAAGTATTCTCCTATAATTATGTTGATAAATTCTCTTAAAACTATCCTCCTCCTTTGCTCTGCAGTTAGTATCCCACTGGTAGCTAGTGCAGGCAGTTGCCAGAATTATCTTTATATTCAGTCAAAAGGAAGTTCATAATTTCACAAGTGACCACATAAAGGATAGAAATAGTCCTGAATCCTGGAGGAGTTAGTTCAGTTGCTTGTCTTTAAAGTTGTTTGACCAATAAAAGGTTATGAAGAGAGGCTCCATCCATAAAATTCTATGTATGTATTACATCCTTCTAGCTTTTTCTTTGCTGCTGGGTTTTAATTGCCTAAACTTTATATTCCTGGTTTTTGAGTTAATAAGTTGCATTCTGTTTATCAGGAAACATATTTAGCTGAAATAGTCACTATGCCATTAATGTTTTAGTTTCTAGGGATAAATGTTATATATTTCTTTACACTTTTAAATGTTTCTGAACTCCTATGACTCATGGCTATTTAAGCTATTCTAAGATTCTGCCCCAAGAAATAAATGTTGTCTTGAATCAATATAATATACTTTTGTTTACTGTCTTGCCCCGTGCTCTCAGAAACTACCTGGATAATATGACACATATTCATATTTTAGTGTCTTATCCATAAAATAATCATGGGGCATTTTGCAACATATTTTGCTGAAATCAAAATACTATATGTGCATGCAGTGCATATTCTTGACAAGCCTAATTCTGTGGATACACTTTACTTAATTGCTTCTTGAGCACCTATAAGGTGAAATAGCTGGACATGTCAAAAATTTATTGTTGTGGGGCACTACTTAAGAACAGACTGATCACCACTGAGAAGTCCAAATTTGAGTGTTTATTAGCTGGCCGGCTGACTGTCTCACACAATGCCCCAAAAATGGCTATTGGGAGAATAGCCCCCACCATAGGGTTGCACGGGTTTTTATACCATAAGTTAGTATATCAATCATAAGTGTCTGTTGCTGTGATTCAAAACTACAAACTAATGTCATGAGATCTAAAATCATAAGCAGAAGGGGAAGTGGGTCAAAATGTCCTTAGTTGGGTACAAATTAAAGAATGGTTACTAATATCTAGATAATCACTGTTGACATGGTACATCGTCTAAAAAAAAAGTAATCAAAAAGAGAACAATTTTACATTATATAAGAATTGCCATTTTGTGTTGTCAAACATGCTATGCTAAGTAACTGCTGATGGGTACAGAGGCAGGTGTTCCCATGGGAGAAGCATTTCCTGCATGACATGGAGTCTCAGGGTAAAATGGAGTCTGTTTAGTCATTGTCCATATAGCCTGGCTTATTAACATTTCCATGGAGTCAAATATGTCAACCCATCACATTTATCATATGCTTTGTTTTCATACCTCTGAGACTTTGGGCATATTCCTTGAAATTTAAGTCTCCATTAAGGTTTATTTTGCCAATGCACTGATTTTGTGATAAGCATTGAAAGTATCATCAATACTTTCCAAGCAGCCAAACAAGTCATACGGAATTCTCAGAATTATGCTATTTTGACATTTCTCTTCACCATGTTTTGGCTCTCAATTTATGGATTTTTCCACTTTATATCTTTGTAACATCTAATGTTCTTTCTCCAGTTAAATCTACTTTTAAACAGATTATTACTATTAATTGAATTTTTCTCCACAGAGTACTATCTTTAAGCCTCAGTGACCCTCCACTCTTATTTCTGTATTGTGAGAATTTCAAACTACTTTCACCTATTATAATCTTGCCATTGGTATAACACATCTGAGGTTAAAACTACGCCTCCCAAATATTTCTCCTATTATTTCTTCATAAGACATATTGAGATCCTTTTTCAAAAGCTTTTCCTGCTTTTTCTTAAGTACTTTCATGTAAAAGAATCAGGGACACAATCATTTAAAAGCATTTTTTCTTTTTTTATAGTTTCAGTTCAAAGCTTGCTTGCTTGCTTTTTCTTTGGGTACTGGGGATTGAACTGCTGGGTTCCATCTCCATCCCTGTTTTAAATTTTTATTTTATTTTTTATATTGAGACAGAGTCTCACTAAGTTGGCCAGGCTGGCCTTTTATTTGTGACCCTTCTGCTTCAGTCTCCTGAGTCACTGGGATTACAGGAGTGCACCACTATGCATAGAAGTTTAAAACTTAATCAGATTAGAAAATATATTTTTAAATATTTTCCCTCAGGTTTTCCAAAGATTAACCCTATCACTTACATGATCAAGAAAATAAGGGTGGGGATGTGGCTCAGTGGTAAAGTGCTTGCCTACTGTGCCCAAGGTCCTGGGTTTAATCCCCATGCGGTGGGGGGTGGAGGGGACAGAGAAATTAGCATTCTATTGATTGACACATCCATTTTTTCTTTCATGCTTTCTATTAACTTTCATCCTTCCCCATGTGGCATGGGGAGCTATACCTTAAGCCCTTTCATCCTCTCCTCTCCTTCAGGGAGAGCACATTACATTTATAACTCCAGCAGTTGGTGAACTCTAGTCAGGAACACAACTCGAATGAAACATTGTTTCCCTCAGCATTCTTTCCTTCTGGTTTTCAAGTTGAACTATTATCCTTTGTGGTTAATTCTGGAGAGACCCTATAATATGTAACTTGAGGCAGCAATTGTACAATTTGTCATATCTGTTTGACAGCTAGGCCCTTGGTAATTAATGCTACTTGTGGAATATTATGTGACCCTTCTACTTCATTCACATTTTCTACCTTTAAAACTACCTCTAAAAGCTCCTTGATGGCAAGCTGCAACTTTTCATATCCCATAGGATTATGGAACCATGGAGTTGGAAATGATTGGTATAGTTCATTCAGTTATTTCTTTTGTTGAAACAAATCATGGCAACAACTACTATACAGAGCATATTTATTGGATAGAAAGAGAATTTTGCCTGGAGTATCTGAAACTTGGTGCTCAGAGATATTTTTATTAAAGTTGATATTTTAACTTTACATCATTCATTTATTCCTTCAATTTTCAACAAATATTTATTCAGTACCTATTATGTTAGAGGATTTGAGATGTGTGGGTGCTAGGAAAATCATAATGAATAAGACAGACGCGATCTTTGCTCTTATGGAGAAACAGTCTACTAGAGTGATACTTCTCATTAATCATTTTAGATGATAAATGTTAGTAGACTCATACTAAGGTAAAAATAGAGGGTGGAATAGGGAAACAACATAGGAAAGTTCTTCTATCATTTCCATTTTCCATATCCCAAGTACCTGGCAAACCAAACATCTAGGATTCGAGAAATGGAAGCTCACAAATAGAACCCAGGTACTCATGTTCATTGACATAGCTTCACATGATATTGCTTTATTTTAAGTTGGGGATTAAGGAGTGACCCTATTCTTAAGGAAATTTGAATAATATGAATTTTAGTAAGAATAGCAGATAAAAGGTAAGTGGTCATTTATAGCTACTTCACTTCCTCTTCAGGTTATAAGTTCCTTAAGTAGCTTATCTACTTCTTTTTTTCTCTTGCTCACATTTTGCAGTTTACTTCCTTATACTATATAGGTACACGATATATAACTGGTGGATTAAAATAAAGAAATATTGAATGACAGAAGAAAGGCAGAAGGTTCTTGAGGTTACTCTGACTGTAATCAAATTGATCTGACAATCATAGGCTAGAAGTTTGAATATTCTAACCTGATACCAAATAGCTTTTTTTGGGAGGTAGTTACAATATGGCTAAAAAACAACATATTTAAAGGTGAAAAAATGTCTCAGGGCACTATTTTTATTAGAAATGGTAGGCATGTAGGCATGTATGTTTGTGCATGCACATGCACATACTTAATAGACTGAAAATCTTTTTTAGTTTTCTGTAAAGCTGTCAGCTTTAAATTTTGTCACTCTTGGCTAAGTTTTTATGTAGCTGTATCTGTTTCCTGTGTGCAAGGTGTAAAAGGGAAAAGCTTTAAAACTCACAAAATTTTGTTTTGAAATCTAAACCAAAGAGATGCTTATTACTGAGATATCTTTTTTAAACATGTAAGAAGCTAAGCATGCTTATCCTACTAAAGGGCAAACAATTTTAGTGATTCTGTTGGCAGCATCATGTTCATCAGCATTTATATTGGGAGCAAGAATGATAATTCTTGTCCTATGCTTCCCTTCCATCCTCAAGTAGTGGTTTCCAAATCTTTTTGGAAAAAAAAAAAAGAGGGGAACCAGTAACTACTTGGGAGTTATTTGGCTCTAAAGTTTGATGCAACACTTCTGGAATTAGAGAATATCTTCAGCCAGCCACTAATCTTTGAGGTTTGGGACTTAACAACACACACCTGCAAAACATGGAGACATAGAAAAGACAGAATGGGAAAAACCCATATGGAGGCAGTCAGAAGTATATGAGCCTCTCTTCCATGCAGTCATGGTGTCTCATTCCATGTACCCACCAAGACATCCGTCCACCTAGAGATTCAGGTCGATAATCCTTCCTGACATGGACCCTATTTGATCATCTGTTTGATATAAAGAAGGACTTTATGGGGTTCTGCTATTTGTTTTACTGTAATTCAAGGAAAAGCCAGGACTCCAAAATATGCTTCTAATAGTTATCAGCTTGCCAATGCATTTGCTGAGCTAGGAGTTTCCCACTCTTGCAACTGTATTTCCCACGTGCTCAAGAGACTTTTGTCACACCACAACACTTCTGTAAGTGTGGCATAGCAAGCTAGTGTACGTTATAAGCAGCATATGGCTCCTCTCACCTTCTTCTCAGTTGAAGGGGTTTTAAGGCAGAATCAGAAGGAAAAGCATTTCTTATGCCAAATGGCCTTGCTTTTTTCTCCTTAGTAGCAATAAGAAATTCTAGGCAGATGTATAGGGGGAAAGGCCATCCAAGCGTACACCTGCAAGAGAAATGCAATTTCCCTGCTTTCCAATGGATTCTACTCACTGTTGAACTGATTCTGTTTGTGACCCTGCTGGATTTTGAACTTTTACACAAAAGCAACAATAACAGCAAGCTCAAAGGACCCCGCTCAATTCATTACAAAACCAGGCATAAGAATGAGCTCTGCTGTGAGTAATGTAATTACATGTCTATTCTAAGGTGTTCCAACTCAGGTTTGAAGCCTTTAACCATAGATCACATTTACAAACTTCAATCTCTGTCTATAGCACGTATATGGAGTCACTATACTACCATTGGACTTGGTATAGAAATTTGTTCTTGGGGAGGTTATCACAGTACACAGAGGTTATTCTGCCACCGACAGGAAAGCAAGCATGCTTAAAACGCATGAGCTGTCAAATTGGCGAACTTGCCATGACCTGGAACATCAGAAATGTACTGACTGCAGTGAGAGAAGAGCATTTCGAAATATGGTTCTTTTTTATGACAACCAACAGTGCATAGACTTGGAAGAGTGGGGCTATAGGAAACAATTTTGGAAATGAGATGAAATAATCTTTAATGTGTCTCTGAGCATTAACATTCTCTAGGCCAAGAATAATAAATGCATAGGCTGTCTGGTTCCAGGCAGGTAAGAGGATGTGATGCAGCCAGGTGGAAGACAATAGGGAGAGGCGCCACTTGAGGAAAATTGGAGAGTGTGTTCTCTACCGAAAAGCAATCACATTAAAACATAATGAAACTAAACAAAACCCATAGCTACCTGCTTCAAAAACAAACAAAAAATATCGAGGCCAAATTCAAAATTCAGCTCTAGGTCTACCAATTTTTGACACCTCCAAAATCTTTCTCTTTAATTTTGATTACAATTTCAGATGAGACTCCAAGTTAAAAACTCATTGCTTTGCCCATGAAAACTCTCACTTTTCTTCTATCTTTCTTTCTTTCTACCTAGAAAGATGAACCCAAAATAAATAGATAAATAAAAAGAAAGGTATCAATGATATTACAATTTGCAGAGTTTTTTTTTTTTTTTTTTCAGAGATGCATTTGGAAATTTCTTATGCCTATTCCTAGGTAATTAAAGATTTTCCAGTTTTGTCAAGGGGCTTATTCATTTTCATCATGCCTTCATTTTATTGGATTTTCTGTTATGGATAATTACTATGGGTCAGAGTAATAGAATTGTTCACCAAGAAACTCAAAAGAACAATTAGGCAGTGAAACCTGAGGGAGGAGGCAAACTGGAGGATGGATTACATAATGGAAAGTGCCAGGGGCAACTACAAGGCAGTGGAGAGTGATATCTGTGGCAGCTACAGAAAGATTCCACTCTCTGGAAGGGGAGACGAATACAGATTTCCAGGAATTCATTCTACTGCACATGCCCTTTGACCTTATCGTTCCCTTTCTCCATGAGCTACTTCTGTCATGCAGTAAGAAGAGGAAGTCTCCACAGGGAGTTCTCCAGAGTCTCACCATGGATCTTCCATTTCTTATAAGGCTTTTAAATTAAGGCAAGAATTTATTCTGCATGACGCCTGAACTCCTCTCTTTACTCAAAGAGATGGTCTATTAAGAACAGTTTGGGCACAGTGGGAGGATGTTGGACTGCAACTCCCTAGGCTCACCATTAATGTATAAATTGAATGCTTCCGTTTGGGAAAAGTAAGACTCGGCGTCTTTTGTTAGAAAGACATTTAAATAAAAGATCTTTCAAATGACTGTATTTCAGTTCTTTGTGTGCACAACCAGGTGTTCCATAGGGTTCCAAGTCACTCTAGAGTAATTTGTAATTGTGTGTGACTCCTGTGTCTCTCGGCAGTCTTTTTCTGACATATGCACCAAAATGGGCTCTGAGGAGGAATTGGAGAAGCTAATGACCAGCGCAGAGGACATATTTACACTATTCAGACAAATAAGAAGGAGTACAAAAATCAATGATAGAGAACTTGCAAGGAACTGAAAGTCACTTGTCGGGAAATGGAGAAAGATTTACCTACAAGTTTCATTCAGTGACTACGCAGACGCATTGTGAAATTTTGACAATATTTTATGCATGCTTTATCTTGCTGTCAAACATAATTTTTTTTTCAACATAAAAATTCAATCCTAAGTAGCTTCAAAGCTCCAACCTCACAGCTCAAGTCCAGGTTTTATTATTATTTTAAGAAGCAGTTTTATGTATCATCAGTGTTAATGAAAACATTATGTTCAATTCCTAAGTTGAATTGTGGATTTGAAATATGAAGTTCTCAGAACCATATGCTCATGTTCAAAAGTGATGTCTTTGTAGCTGTGCCTATTCAGGGCACAAAGATGTATAGAAGTAAATGCACATTTGAATATGCAGGTTATACTTTATCATTAAGGCTGATTATTTATAGAAGCAGAAAAAGCAGACTGCTGTCAAAATGGCTTTAAATAAAACAAACAAGCGACTGCAAAAAGGTATAGTTTGCAGCAGGAATACTTGCCATAATCAGGATCCTTTATCTTTAGCAGAAAGAACTGGCCATGGATGCCCTGCAAGCAAAGCACTTTGGAGCAGCTGGACAAAATGCTGGAGGAGAGATGCAGCTGGGCTTTTCCTCTCTGGAGAGTAAGATGGATCCCTTGGAGGTGGCCTCAGCTGCCTATGAAACCTCCAATGCACTAGCAGGCTCAGTTCTCCCAGATAACCACACAATATTTCCCAAAAAACATATTTTCCAATAGCCTTGATAATATGAACTTTCTAAACTGACTGGAAAATAAAATAATCTGCTTCTACAAAGGAGCGGTGAATTTTTGTTTTACATCTAGATTTAAAATGCACTCAAATATTTTCTAAGATAATGGAGATTTGTGCAATAGGTAGTAGTTCAGAATTATGGTAGCAAAGAATCTAGGTTCTGCCATTTCTAAGTAAATTTGCATAAGTGTCTTGATTTAATCAAGACTCAGTTTCTTCATCTACAAAATGCAATAATAATGGCATTTTAGTTTATTTTTATAGAAATGCTCATTTAAAAATGAGCAGGTTTGGACTGGGGATATAACTCAGTTCATAGAGTGCTTGCTTGTCAAGCACAAGGCCCTGGGTTCAATCCCCAGCACTGCAAAAAAAAAAAAAAAAGAACAGACTCTCTCACAAGTTTAGAGAAAATTTCAATATACTTTCTATCCTGCTCTTTATTATAGAAATAGTATCTATCCTGCTATTCATTTTAGAAATAGTAAGCTACTGTCTTTGAAGTTATTTAATCTGCTGGGTGACCACTTTGGGTGTCTAGATCTAATTTCCACGTATATTTAGATCCTATGAATGGCTGTATTTCAGTCTTCAGTTTTCCTTTTAAGTTTGGCACCTGACAATCTACAATCCTCACAGAAGTTTTGTTGATCCAATTCTATAATCTGTTTTGATCAGGGTGTCGCCATTTATTTGGTCTTTTGAACTCTTAACTCTAAGATGGCCTGTTCTCTTTATTGCCAAAGGAAGCATTTTACCATGTATAGGAAATTTGTGCCATGACTAGCTCTTCTTTGGGCTTACTTATGATCCTTGATTCTGGCTATACTTCTTTTTATATTTGGCAGAAAGTACTAGCCACCTAACTAGTACTCTTTCTCTCTTTCTTAGTTAATAATAGAACCCATTTTACTCTGGATGGCCTAAAGGATGTAAGAGATGGGATGGAATCTCCAGGAATTTTCCTTAATAAAGAGACAGTATTTGGTATATGTACTCTCTTCCCATTTCCTGCTTCCTGCTGATAACATGAACATCATGACCAGGACCTAGTAACCATATTGAATAATGAGGAAATCTTGAGTGTGGTAGTCAGTGCAAAAGAAGATGGAACATAAACATAAAAATTCATCTTTGTAAAAAAAAAAATTCATCTTTGTGAGTTTGGAGTTACCATTACCATCTCTAAATTGTCTACCTTGGAACATCTTTGATATGATAGGAAAATCCCTTTTTAAAACCATTAGGCCCTTGTGCATTAAGGTCTCTGATACGGGTTTTAGATGATATAGTACACTTTCCTGAGCATGTGTTCTTAGAGTAAAGCCAATCTAGTAATATTCTAGTAGTGGTTATATTGATTACACACAAGAAGAATGGCAGAAAATACATTTTAACTATTGCTGGGTCATTGTGGATGAAGTTCATTTTTTCAGTGTAGACACCTGCCTCTCCCTCCAAAAACATTAAGTTCAGATGAAAAATGCTATAAATTTAGGTCACAGATTTTGACACAGTTTCTCTAGATAGATGCCAATGGGTTGAGTGAGAAATGAAAAAGCATTGTTATTATTCTACATTTTTACGATCCCCAAATGATACTACCACTAAACTTTAAAAAGAAGAAACCAAGTGATTCAAATAAAAGTATAATTTGAAGTTTTAGTCAAATAAAATGGGGAATAATTCTCAAAATTGATATTTAAAAAGTTCTCTTGTACAGGGCATAGTAGTAAGTGGACTGTCATCCTGGCTACTTGGGAGGCCAAAGCAGGTGGATTGCTTAAGCCCAGGAGTTCCAGTTTCCATCTTAAAGAAATGAGAGTGAGTACACTTCCTTACCCAATATCAGTATTTAAAAATTTAAACATATGTTTTATTGTAACTTTTAAATTTTGAAAAAAGTATCTGTTGATTCATATGCAGTTTCAAAGGTAGTATAGAGAAGTCCATGTTCCCTTCGTATACTTTCCTTCCAGTGTCTATACCCTAAGCAACTGTAGTACAATATCAAAATTAGAAAACTGACTTTTGGCACAATAGTATGGGTAGTTTTGCGTCAGTTAATCAAATTGTGGGTTTGTTTAACCACCAACATAATTAAAATACAGAACTATTCCATCACTAAAAAGATCTTCCTCATGCTACCCTTGTATTCCAGAATGAATATATTACTTTACTTCTGTCTAGTGTCCTTCTAACTGACTGGGGTTCCTTTCCTTGGGTCCTGCAGATCCTAGTCAACCTAGCCTATCTCCCGCCTTTCAGAATCTTCTTATGTTTGTTTTACATACAATGTCCAAGATTTATTAGTTGTATTTAGCAGGAGGTATAGGGAAAAATATATCTACTCCATCTTCCTAGAAATGGAAGTCTTTATTGTATTTTCCTTTGATGAACATGAAAATCCCATACTCTTTCAAAGTAATCTAAAATTTCAAAATAAACTAACTCCGGATTTTTAAAAATTGGGACAAATTTCTATTTTGTTTTCAACTTAATACCATAACCTTCTTCCTTCAATGATACTTATATAAACCATTACTTTATTGAGACTCATTGCAGCATAAATTTTTTAAATGTTGAGTTTTAATTTGTAATTCTTCTGCTTTTATTTCCAGTCATATTTCCACAACCTAGTTGGGATGTTGTTTTGATACTTGTAACCTGTTTTGAACCAAAGTACCCAAATCAGTGTCAGATTTTTGGCCTAGTTTTTAGAACAAAGATGTTCAATTTCAGATAAGTTTGGATAAGCATCAGATAAGCATCCACATGCTTAATCAATGCTTAGTTGAACCAGCAGCCTTCAACAAGCTTGAGGCCTGCCCATCAAAAGAGATTTTCTTTTATCAGTATTTGACTTGATTCAAGCTAACCTGCTAACCCTTTTGCTTTGAAAAAAATATGCTGGTTTGGAAGCATCTGGCTTCGAATGGGTACGTAGGCCTTTCAAACATAGTTAGGGAATATCTATTATACTACACCAGTAGCCAAATGTAATTATAAAGGACTATTAGATGAGGTTCAATTTCAGCATAAATTCCTACATGAAGTAGACAAAATTGCTTTTTTCCCTGTCTTCTTTTGGATAAGAACACATTTGTATATTTTCCCAAATTTGTTTTTCTTGTGGAATGTTTGAAGTTATTTTATATATCTATATATATGTATATCTTCATATATACATATATATGTGTATATATACATATATATATATATATGTCTTCAACTGGACTAGAGAAATAAAACCTTTTTAAGTGTTGTTTTCATTAAAAGAATTATAATTATATACACACATATGCTGTATGTACATATTTTTGGTTTGCTTTTATGATTAGTTCATTTTAAAAGGAGTAAGAAAACAATATACTACATTGAAAGAAAGCAAATAAAAAAATAGAATGTCAGTTTCCAAATGGTTATTTTATTAGATTTTGTATGTTCATTAAGTTTATCTTTTAGAACAAAATAATCACTTAAGATTTGATGGGATGTCAGAGTCGCCATGGCAAGCTATCAGTATGGGCTGGGCTGCCCAGGAGCTGCAGGACAGGTACCCGAGCCCCTCCGAGTAGCTACTACCCTGGACCCCCACATGGTGGAGAGCAGTATGGCAGTGGGCTACCCACTGGTGGAGGTTATGGGGGTCCTGCCCCTGGAGGGCCTTATGGACCACCAGCTGGTAGAAGGCCCTATGGATACCCCAATGCTGTGGGGCTCCCCTCTGGAACTCCAGGAGGTGCCATCCCAGGGGGCCCCTATAGTCAGCTACCTCCAAGTTCCTATGGTGCCCAGCATCCCGGGCCTTATGGACAGGGTGGTGTCCCACCCAATGTGGATCCCGAGACCTACTCCTGGTTCCAGTCAGTGGACTCAGATCACAGTGGGTACATCTCCATCAAGGAGCTAAAGCAGGCCCTGGTCAACTCCAACTGGTCTTCATTCAATGATGAGACGTGCCTCATGATGATAAACATGTTTGACAAGACCAAGTCAGGCTGCATTGATGTCTACAGTTTCTCAGCCCTGTGGAAATTCATCTAGCAGTGGAAGAACCTCTTCCAGCAGTATGACTGGGACCACTCAGGCTCCATCAGCTACACAGAGCTGCAGCAAGCTCTGTCCCAAATGGTCTACAACCTGAGCCCCCAGTTCACCCAGCTCCTGGTCTCCCGCTACTGCCCATGCTCTGCCAATTCTGTCATGCAGCTCGTCCACTTCATTAAGGTGTGCACCCAGCTACAGGTGCTGACTGAGGCCTTCCGAGAGAAGGACACCGCCATGCAGGGCAACATTCGGTTCAGCTTTGAGGACTTCATCACCATGACAGCCTTTTGGATGCTATGACCCAGCCTGTCTATACAGAGTGGAGCACACCAAGGACTTTTCTGGCTCCTTAGAGTGGGAAAAACATGTAGGTCTCTCTTCTTTCCTTGCCCCTCCTAAAAAGATTCTCCCTTGCCTGATACAGCACTGTTCCCAAAGAGGTTTGGGGATTCTGCATCAGAGTCACCAAATAGTGCACTGTGGCCATACAGGTAGGAGTCTGACCTAGGAGAAGACTGGAGAGTGAATGTCCTGACAGGCCTGAGCTGTTGAAGGGCACAGCCGTGCACCAAGAGCAAGAGATGCCAGTCATGGTAGTGGAGTTAGTGTCTGGTCAGCTGTGCCTCTGGCCTTGAGCTTTCCCCTGTGCACTGACACCAGTAACCAGTGTTCATCAGCTTCTTACTGTTAGCATCGGCCTCCCCTCAGCAGGCTGTCCTGCAGATGAGCCCAGCTTCTCCAAAATGGAATTTGACCAAGCTTGAGTGGGATTTGCCTGTGGGACCAGTGGCTCGGATTCCTGCTCATTCACACCCACCAGTCCTTGTGTGTTAACTTCTAACTATTTGGGGCTGTCCCTGCTCAGGGAGCTGGAACAGGCTGCCCTCTGGGTATCTTCGGCAAGGCTACTGCCCTCCGAAGCTTGGACTCTTCACTTGCCTGCCATGCTCTGCTCTAGTTCCTGGAGGACAGATGTCACCTCCCACTGCCAATGCTGTTTTGTTTTTTTAATGTGTGATTTTTCATTTGGGGCCAAAAGTCCAGTGAAACCAAAAGCTTCAATAAAAGAAGTGACTTCCCAGTCAAAAAAAAAAAAGATTTGATGTATTTCTGGGTGTTGTAGCACATGCCTATAATCCCAGTTACTTGGGATACTGAAGCAGGAAGATTGCAAGTTCATGGCCAGCCTCAGCAGCAAGGTCCTAAGCCTCTTAGTGAGACAGTGCCTCAAAATAATAAACAAAAAGGGCTGGGGATGTAGCTTAATGGTAAAGTACCCCTGGGTTCAATCCCCAGTACCGTAAAAAAAATAAAAATACAAAAGGAAGAAGGAAAAAAAAAAAAAGATTTGCTGTATTTATCATTATTGAATATTCCTTGCTAAACTCTTTGACATTACTTTTTGTTGGGAGGCTCATGTCCAGACTGTCACATACAAGTCAAGAGGGAGTTTTTTTCTTTGTGCTACCAATTTGGTTCATTTAAATTTTGGTTTCTTTAGTTTTATTTTTTAATTTTTTTTATTCTGATCATTTGTTAGTGTTTTTCCTAAAATAGTGATAATAATTAAAAACACACAACCAAAAACTCCAAGAAGCATCTTTTCTTTTTTCCTTTCCTTTTCTTTTATATCTCCTGTTCTCCATCTGTAGACAGAACTTCAATTAGTTTTATGAAATGCAACATCTAGCTCCACCTATGCTTTTTGTAAGAAAAAAAGAAAAACTTAAATGATTTGTAGTTGAGAATGTAGATGCACTTTCATTTACCCACACTCAGATTTTAAAGTAGCCATTTGCCTTTTAGTGTGCATGCAGGTAGGACTGTGTAGTAAATGTACACAAACTAGGCTCCATCATCATCATCAGTATCATAGTTTAGGCTGATTTTTACGAGAAAAAAACAACTGCCAAACCCAACCTGACCTCTCTGGAAAATTAAGCTGTTCCACTCAGGACCAGCTGAAATACAGGGGAAAAAAATTGAACCCCTTGGGAAGAGATAACTGTTATTTATTCTCCTTCTTAATGCCCTTTCTCTCCCCACTTTACCTTTCTCCTTCCTTCTTTTCAAACTCCTTTCTTTTCCTCAATTAAGTAAATGGTTTTTTCTCTTTCAAGATGGCAAATATGATGGTGTTCTTTGAAGTCAGTGTTTATTTAGCTAACGGATAGTCTTGCTGCTAACAGCAGTTCTTCTGTGGAAAGATTTCACTGTGGCTGAAGCACCTGTGTATACTTTTCCCTTCTAAGTTTTTTGAAGCATGAAAATTCCCAGTAAAGATCTCAGGTATCATCCTAATGGCCACAGAGCAATCTCAGTTCTTCAGTTTCCTCAGTTATGTGGCTGCCCATGGAGCAAGTTGTTCTATTTTACTAGTTTTGAATCTCTGTCCCTTAGTCAACACTTCAAGAATCATTGGTCTAGTTATTGCTTAGTTCTGTACATTATTCCCAAATACTTCACAAAGTTCCTATTGTTTCAACAGCACCACTGAGGCAATGAGGCAGAAAGGTGGACCTCCCCTAGGCAGACAGGGCCTCAGAGAAGTGAAGGAGAAGAGGAGAACATCATGCCATCCTGGAAGGAGACATCAGGTCTGGAGAACATCTGGTTACTTGCTGCCCCTGACAGCTACAACCACAACAGCTCTTCCTTAGTTGCCCCTACCCCTAGCAATGGCTGGCCACCAAATCTACCCTCACCTGAAGGGCTTCTCTCCCCAAAAGACCTGTCAAACCAGTCTCTTAAACAGGTTGGACCCATCCTCTTAATTAGGTAAATAAGGGATTGAAATTATGCACTTCTGATTGACTTATTAAACTCAAAGCTTAAAGAGCTTCATTGGCCCATTCCAGCATCTCTCACTACCAATCACCTGCGCTAGACCTTCAGATATGCCTTTAAATACTCCTGGACAACAGACACCCATTGGCAACCCTCTCCTGGGCCTCCTCCCCCTTTGGAAGCTCTGCTTTTTTTCTTTCTATTACTCTAATAAATTCTATTACTTTGCTCTTACACTTGTGTCTGAATTTCATTCTTCAAATTCATGAGACAACCTGCCCATCCTCTGTGTTACACCACTACCTATGCTCTGCTTATGATCCCCAAATCTACCAATGTGGTTAAAGAAAGACTTTTTCTCTTGGTTGTATCAGCACTATATGTGGGTACACATTTTCCTAGTCTCCCTTTGATCCTTGGACAACTACAGATAGGCTTCCCAGCAGCCTTCCCTTATCACATTATCTTATCATTTCATCATGTCAAAATCTTACTTGTTCATCTGGAATTGGGAGGCTAACTGAAACATATTCAATGCTTACTTTAGGTATTAATTTCTCCACTAATAACAAGGGCAATTTCACCAAACACAGAAGGTGTCTTTACAAACCTTTGGATATTCACAGTCTTCATGTTCTCTGTCAACTAAAGGTAAGGTAGTGGATTTCAAGATGTGACATAATTCTTCCACTAAATCTATAGTCTCCCATAAAACCTGACATTCAGTATAATTTTTCAATAAAATATCTGTGCCCAGGAAGAGTCTAGAAGCCTCTATTTACTTTAGGAATTCACCAACCTACATCTTCTCCAAGGTGCTAACTGTCATCAGGCCAACCTCTTGCATTCCATCAGATGCAACTGTGCTTTGGAAAATCCTTAACAGGGAGATGATCTCATCTTGATGCTGTAGTTTTCAGAGAACATTTTGAAGAGTTATGCAGAGTAAAGACTGAAAGATCATTGAGTTGAAGTTATAAAAATGCTTTTATTTGTAAATTCATTTGATTTGATATACTTTTTATAGTCACACCAGAGCTGCCAGTCAATATTTGAACTGAAGGATAATAGTACTTAGTACTGTTTTTTCTTTCTTTTTTTTTTTTTCAGAATTTCCATCAAAGCTTCATATGTAGCACTTCTCAGTTCAGCTGGACAGCAGGCCTGTCTTTGGTCTCCATGAGCTTCTAAGATAAGCAGTAAGTAACTATTTCTTCCCGGTCATCACTTATGAAGTTTCATGAGCAGCTTCAGCTAGACTGGAAAAAGCTCAGCATGCATTTGAAGCCATTCTGCATTCAGCACTCAGACCTTCTATCAGACACTAGCAGGGCAGTATAGTAGACATCATTGATTACAACTTCATGGAACAGCTTGAAAAAACATCTGTCCTTACCCTGTATACTTGTATATCAAATAACTTACATAGGGAGCATACATTAATTCTATTAAGATAAGTATTGTCTGTTTAACTAGGATTTGGAAATTTCTTTTCTCCAAAGATGCAGGCAAAAGTCATCACAGTGGTATCCTGGTATGACTAATCATGACTCTTGGCATGTTCTTTACACAGAGAAGAATACATGGGATAATGTCATCTTCCCATCAGGTGGTCAAGAGCATCACCATTTTCATCATTCTGTGTGAGAATTGGAACCCAGCTGTAGTACTCCCTTGGCACAGAACTTGCTGTGTGCTGTGGGGTCTTTCTTTTGTTCTGCTCCCTATTAAACTTTAATGGCCAAATCTATTTTTTCATCACAGACATTGGAGCAGAAATTTTACTCCTTATAGGGCCATTTCATCAAAGTCACTGTTCATTACTTCAATTGTGACCACAAAAAGAGTAGGACTCATACATGTCTCCATGTACTGATAATTCAGGGACATTTTCTTCACCAGATTCTGTAATGTAGCCACTCATACCTTGTTATCTTGATAATAGGTTGCTCCATATACTACTGAAAAATAAATTGCCTTTTAGACTCTTTGTCAAAGTTTGCTTTGGTGAACTCCAATAGTTCAGGAGTGCCTTAGTAGCCACTAACTTCACATTACTATTAGAATCTTCTTCCCTCTTCTCTAGGAGTGTGGCAGTCAGGATGTCATTGGCTTTATCCTGTAGTTGTTTCCTGTAAATATATTGGAAGATGTATCAAATTATTCCCATTATTGAATCTTTTCATGTGTTCTAGGCTGTTGGGGTTTATGACATTGGCTACCAACTGAAGAATGAGTTCTGACAACTGGTTCACTGGTATCTTTCTACAAACAATATCAGACATCATACTGAGGAAGAATTGAACTGGTAAGTTTTGTGCTCAAAGTCCACAAAATTGTTTTCAGCTTCTCCATTAAATGTTAGCATTAATGGCAAGCCTTTCTGTTGATATTGTCCCTTGATGTTTGTATCCTTAGATGTTAAAGAGTTCTTGACTTGTGGATCACCTGCAACACTGTCATTCTGTTTTATGAATTTTCTGGCACTCTAGGGAATTCTAGAGGAACCCTTGGCAAGTTCTACCACCCCACACTCCACAAACTTCTATACAACTTGCAGTTCAAAGAGAGATAAAGATGGTTTTTCACTTTGAAAGAGCTCCAAGGTAAAGGTGGTGGCAGTTGCTTCTTCTCAAATGAAAATTGGCATCTCAGGTGACAGCTGCAACTAGGGATAAAAGTTTGGAAGTCAAGTGGCAATGGAAAGTCTGAGTGGAATCAGAGTCACCCCAAGTTCATTCATCTGCTCCTTCTTGGTAGTACTTTATCACCCTTTGTCATTTCCATTCCCTCCCTCCCTCCTTGCTACTTTGTTGTGGGCTGTGGCAGTTGATCTACTGTTGGAGATGGGGGAGGAAACTTAAGGACAGCTCAGAACATGGCTGGAGTTTGTTTGGAGAGGAAGGACAAAAAAGGAAGGAAAAAAGTGAACAGCAGCCAGCAAGGAGGGAGAGCTTTGCAAAACTTTAGATTACAGAAACTAAGGTAAATCACAAATACCAGAGGTCATTAAAAAGCCTTATGCTATTTATAGGAGAGTGTCCATGAATACAAGTGCTCAGTTCATTGTTTTGGCTAAGTGCTCAAGTGGTTTGATGATATCTTATAACCGCAATGATTTTCTTAAAGGAACTTACATCATAAAAAACTTACTGCCTACCATCCACCCAAAGTTTCTTCATGCCAGACTATGTGAAAGAATCAAACACTCATTATTAAGTATTTTGAGTTTCAAATGGGTGACAGGAACTTTAAAAACTCTTGTTTATGTGTTATTAAAGGTCCATACATTAGACATTTGAGACAGAATTGCACAAATGCATAAGACCACTATTAGCAGCGTCATTTCAATACACAAAAGTAAAAGGATTGACTTACTCTTTGCCAAGTCTTAGATTCATCTGGTCTAGGCCAGAAAGACAGGGGTAGTAACTGTATGCATTAAAATATCATGAAAGTGTCCACTTCAAATAAAGTTCAAGGTTACAAAGGCAGAAGAATTCTAGGAGCAAAAACTAAAGCAGTTTTAGTTTGCTTTCAAACTGTCAAAATTTAGTGGCTAGTCATTCTCGCATACCAGTGTGGTACAACTAGCTGGGAACAGAAATAATGTGGCAGGTAGGGACTTACGCTCTATAGTTCAAGGGCTTTATTCTGGAAGGGGCAGATGACACTGATATTGACAGAAGGTTAAAGTCAGGAAGCATGCCTCCAGGGTACATCCTGGAGGAAAGCTTTGACAGATTCATTTGTACCCATCATCCACATATCCAAACTTAGACAGGGAATAGATTCCAGAGAATAGAGCTAGGAACATGTTTTGTATCAGGAACCAGCAAGTAGACATTCCTGGGTTTATATTTTGTTGAGTTTAGACAGAAATGACTTGGAAGGTTTATGCTGAGAAGCAGAGAGGATCAAAGTCTTTCTGCAAAACCTGTCCAACTTGTGGCTATAGCTAATGGTGGCAGAGAAGTTAGGGTTACTTATCATTTTAGACAACCAAATTATGTTTCCTAGCCTTGGCAAGAGAGTTTGTGGAGCTGGTGAGTACTTTACACAAGTTAGACTCTTATGAAATATTAGTGGATTTGATCTGTGCTCTCTGCTCCATATTTTTACACAGTGCTCAGATGTCTATCTCTGGAAAGTCACAAGCTAAACATGAAGTGTACAGGCAGGAAGTATTAATGACTTCCTTGCCATTGTAATAAGTAGTCTAAAACCTCCTTTAAAATTCTGAAATGAAATTTGTAGATATTATAACCTACTGATATAGAGTATTAAAGAAAAAAGCAATAATATAATGTCTTAACAGTAATATAAAAGGTAAATGAAAGGAAAGTAATTTTTAATAAAATAATATGTATTTTAATACACACATGCTCAGGCAAAACCTCTTCCAGAGACATAATAAAGTAGTCAAATACTTATAATTTATAGGTACAATCATTATAAATTGCCAGCTACCAAGGTTAATTTCACATGTACTCAACACCCACATACCCAAATATCATGAGTTGCATTGCTGTTTTTGACATGATTTTCTCCAAATGGTAAAAAACATACTTATTAAATTTCAAACAAATTAAAGAATAATATTTCCTCAAAACACAATGTGTAAAAAGATTTTTCAACTACACAAATGTGTGTTAGGATATTTGGAAGTCTTTCAACAAATATTTATTGAGCACTCACTATGTGTCAGGCACTGTCCTAGGTACTTGGAATACAACATTGAACAAAACAGGCAAAAATATCTGTCTTCATGAAATTTGCAGACTAGCTAGGGGTGGAGTGGACAAGAAACAGAAAATAAACATGGTAAAGAAATTAAACAAAATGTTATAAGGTAATAAGTGCCATGGGGAAAAATAGGGCAGGGTACCTATATTGGGATTGCCATGGAGTGGTAGGTGGTTGAAATTTGTAATGAGAATGGTTGTAATGAGGCCTCATGCAGAAGGTGGTATCTGTGCAAAATATTGATGGAGCTAAGGAAGTTAGCCATACAGACACCTGGTGTCAGTTCAAAGGTTCTAACAAGGGTACCTGACTAACGTTTTCAAGGTGCAGCAAGGAGGCCAGTATAGATAAAGCGAAGTATATGAAGTGGAAAGTAGCAGGACAGGAGGTCAGAAAGGTAATGGAAGGAGGGCATATCAGATAGGACCTTGTAGGCTCCTCTAGGTACTTTGGGTTTTACTCTGAATGGGAAGCTCTTGCAGGGTTTTAAGGAGAGAAGTAACATGATATCTTAGATTTAAATAGATGCTGTGTTTGAGATACTTGGGAGTAAGCAGTGGTGGGTAGGACAAAGGTTAAATTAGACAGTCCAGTTCAGAGGATATTGTAGTGTATAAGGCAAGAAATGACTGTGGTTAAATCAGTTTTAGCACTGGAGATGACAAGAAGCAGCTGGGTTTTGGATGAGTTTTAAAGAGCCAACAAGATCTCCCAATGAGGGGCTGGGACTGTAGCTTAGAGGTAAAGTGCTTGCCTTGCATGCTTGAGGTCCTGAGCTCAATCCCCAGCACCAAGGTTTCCTGATGAATTGGATATGGAGTGTGAGAGAAGGAGAGAGATAAATAATGATTTCCAAGTTTTTAGCCTGGAAAAGCTTCCAGATGGTGCAATTTGTCCTTTGCTGAGAAGGGAAGGATTGCAGATTTTGTAGTGTGGGGGAAGGGGAATATCAAGTTCAATGCAGGGTTATTTTATATATTTGGGGATGTCTAGAATTCCTGGTCCTAGTTCACTGAATGTCAATATGGTCCTTCAATTATTATGCCAAAAAAAATGCCCTTCTAAATGTCCCGGGTGAAAAGATGGACCTTCCTTTTTGAGAATTTGCTGCTGTTTGACACAAAATGTCATAGTTTCTAAAGTGCTGAATGAAACTGCACACATTCATCCAGAAGAACATGAAACTTTTCAAAAATTTTCCTGATGCTTAGCAAGATCTGTAATGATCTTTTTACATTTCAGTTTTGGCAATTTCTTCAAATATCCCCTAAAGTCACCGCCAGTTATTTTCAGACTTAGCTATTCCATCTCTAAAATGGAAATTCCATCTCCCAAGTGTCTCTTAGATACTGATGCTGGACATTTAAAGGTGCTATGTAAAACACTTGAGCTCTTTGGAATATGAAATTACATAATTCCTATTAATAACTATTCTGAGACAAAACTGGAAAATGTGCCAGATATAGGAAAAATGAGTATAGGTTGCTTTATTAATTTAATGAACATTGTTTTCCATCCAAGGGTAACCTCTAGAGAGGAAATAAATATCCACTGGTGTCATTTGAAAGGAAAAAATGGGTATCATGTTACAGAACTGGTACCTTCTTGGAAACTGAGGCAGCATGAAGACCCCCCCCCCCCTTGAAACCTTGATTCTGGCAATAAATCAGAAATATTTCAGACATGTTGCTCAGAGTAAGTGGAATGAGTTTGTTGAAGGAATAGGAAAAGGAAAATGGGACACTCTCAAGGGAAAGAGTGAGTCTGCTTAGAGAGGAGAGGGACAATGGGCCTCTTCTGGACTCCAGTTTTATTGGGAATCCCAGAGAAGTTTCCAGAGGGTCTTACTAATGTCCACCTCTTGACTTTTGACTGACAGCAAGATGACATCAAATTGTCAAGTCCCCACTGCCATGACAACTCTAGGTCACCTTGGCCCATGCTGACCTGTTCTAATTGGATTCTTAATTATAAATTCTTACAGATTTTATGGTTAGAAGGAATTATCCTTTTCTCCTTGCATTTCAGGATCTGGTCACAAAAGCCTCCCTCTTTGATGCAACATGGGTTCTTCTTATCAACATAATTTGGGCCCACATTTCTCCTGTAGATGACAGGTAGTTTGCTGAGGAATTTATAACCTGTCCACTTAGGTCAGACAGAGCTTCAGGTAAATTGCTCCTTGGAAAAGAAAATATGTAGTGATCAGCAGAGTGGGCCCATTTTATAGAATTATTCTCTTAGCTTTGTGTTCTTACGATGCACATCTCTTTGTTCCCTAACAATGACATACGTTAGACATTTCAGAGACTACAGATACTCAAAGGGTATTTGTCACAAGTTGCTGAGAGAGTTTTGATCAGATTTAGATAAGTATTTGGCAAAATGCATAGCTCTCTAATTCTAAGTCCTCAAAGAAACAGAATTTATATAGTTTTAAAACCAAAGCACCATCATCATCACTATCTTAATGTTTATTAAGTGTCCATTATGTGCCCAGTACTGTGCTAAGTTTTAAAATAAGTATTTCCACAGTCTTTGTAAGCTCATAGCAGAGCCTTGTACTTATAAATTAAAAAAAAATCATCTCTCTGTGGTATCATGAAAGGTAGCAGATTTTTGGCTTTATAGTAAGAAGTGTTAAGTAGGTATAATGAAAAGACTCTTGGGCATAGATATTCTGCTTCCTAACTTAAAAAATCCCTCCCTACAGAATGTCTGCTTGAATGAACTCCTGGTCCTTAGAGTCAGAGAAAGATCTTTATGATCATTAAATTGGATTGACACACACTGCCTTGAGACAATGGCAGGGGTTTCTCCTGAGCACCTGCAAATCACAATGTAGTTAGAAGTGAATACTCTTATACAAGGATATCATTTCCAAAACTTGACACTGTATTTGCTTAACAGACATGTAGTTAATTTTAAAAAGGAAAGATGTAATCTAGTAGTGAAATAATTCCCCCATTCAACTCCAGAACATTTTCTGTGCTGTCTCTATGATTGGGCACTGCAGAAAAAGGTTACTTCTGAACAACTTCAGAATCAGATGGTAATAAAACCTGCACCCCAACATTCTGACTTCCATTTCAGTGCATTTTGAGAGGCCAAATGCAAGGCCTGACTGCTGGCAAGTCTTAATACTGCTGCCAGTAAATGATGTTGAATCTCTCAAGCAGCAATATGTTATTTTGATCTCTTCCCACTGCCCCTCAGTTCTTCCCTGGCCTCTGGCACTAAAAGATAATCACATCTGGGAGCACTTAATTCACTTAGAAATTTTCTTGAAATTCACTGTATTGTATTTGTTAGGACAAGATGTGCTACTCAAAATAATACTAATGACTGAAAATAGTCTTGCTTTTCATGTCAGGTGAAACCAAATATGGATTTAGTAGTCATAAAGAATATCATCATTTCTGACCTGGAGGAGATACCCCTAATCTCAGTGGCCCAGTTGTCATTCTTTATCTGGGTCTCTGGGTTCTGGGTAGCACAGGTACCTGAGCTGTGTCTTTTGAATACAACATTACTTCCTCCCTAAAACCTAAAACATGTCATCTCATCCTTGAACTGTCTTCCTTTCTTTGATGAAGGAGGTTCATTACAATGGCTTCTGCTCTCTTTGCCATGACCTGAAAAGCATGCACACCTGGTAAAATCTCCTCCAGCAGCCAAATATGTTGGTTCCAAGTTCTGTCTTTTGTGATACCAGCAATTCACTTTCTGCCTTATTCCGGTGTATTTTATATGAAAACCTTTCTCTCTTTCAAATGCAAAAGCAATTTAAAGAGTTTAGTTTACCACCTCCCACAGCCTTACACTTGCCTGCAGTTAATGTTATTCCTGATGCAGAATATAACACCGACAATGGGCTCTTGGGTGAGTGTCAAGAAAGTGCTTGAGGATAACCCACACTTTAGTAGTCTGTAGTATTTGATTAAGAGCAGTATCTGTCCAAGTCCCATTAGTAGACATACTTGTCAAACTGATTATTCCATATCTGAAATTTAAGGGTGGGGGAGGGGCTCACTCCTCTAACTTATTCTCAATGAGGAGGGATTTTGCTTCCAATACAGGACACTATTAAAATGTGGATGCAGAATAAAAGTAGGTTAAGGATGAAGGAACTTGTAAGAATGAAAATGGTATGACATTCTTGAATGAAATATGTGATAAAGCCAGATATTCTAGTTAAGCTGACAGAGTGTCAGATAAATCAAGCAAAATGAAACTTGGCAACATTACAATATCTTTTCAACATTTCAGTGTGGGAAGAGACATTTCTAAGTACAAGGATAACATTCTTTCCTAGTTTTGCATGTGGCAGAGATGCTTGTATTGTCTTCAAAAATCACTAATATTTTTCCAGCAATTGGGAATAGGGACTTATTTTTAAATTAGACATCTTAACACTTAGTGAGTTCCTGTATTAATTGTTAATAGAGTTTTCTACTTTATATGATTCACAAAATATTGAACATGATAAAAATGATTACATCTTTCCAAGTGAGAGTATGAAGTCTGATTCATTCAGTTAGTGAACCATTTAACAAATGTGCTTTGAGTCTATCTATTATGTGTTTAAACACTATCCAAAATACAAAGGTGAATCAAGATTCCACAATCAAGAAATTACAGTCAATAGAAGCAACAGGATACGGAGATTAACAGAATATAATGAGACCACTATTTAAGTTACACTTATTTATAACCCTTGTCTGTCTAGAAAGGCATTGAGAGGGTTCTTAACATGACAAGTGTAATAGGAGAGTAAACTGGAAGCAGAAAATATAAATCAAGGAAAAAGGAAAATGTAGATGCTAATTGTAAGAATAAATAATAAATAAATACATAAGTAATTGAACTCTAATGGTGGCTTTGAGCTTTCTGGAAGCTAAATTACAGTTGTTACAAAACTATGAAAAGGAACACCCCTATAAAACCCACATCGATTCCTTCGAAGAGATGTTTCTAAATAGCAAAATTCAGTCATGTAGTTTATTAAGTGGTACAATGAAAAATGAATATTGTAAAGGTAAATGTAGAATATTTCATGGGATGTTAAAATAAAAGGTGAAAGAGCAACATAAAGGTAACACTGTGAAGGGAACTCTAGGAAAGACTAAGTTAAAGTGGTCAAAACACATTTTTCTATGGTTTCAATAATAAAAATATAGACCCTATAGCAATGATTCCAAGATACTGATTTATAGACTGGTGAATCTCTGTGGATCTGTTTTTACTGGTACATGGTAAATGAAAAAATTGAGGAACATATACTGAGTTTTAATAAAGCTCAATTCGTTTATGTTAATGGCCTCTTATGAGAAAACTTCCTGCTATTTTTTATATTAAAATATCATTTGTTTTGAGAAATAATATTGATAGTAGAGGCATATTTATTAAAATACACTGATTAATAAAATACAAAGTTGGCAATGAAATGTTGGTCTCCCATCTTTTGTTTGTGTTTTGTTTTAATTTTGTGGGACTGTTAAAAACAAATACAAAAACCACACTTGTGAAATTGTCCAAATGGATAGATAAGGACTCTCTACTTATCTGCCCATACCAACCTAAGTCAGTTGTGTCTACTCCAGGAAAAAACTACTAACTATGGTCTTAGCTTACCCTAAACTATGATAGAATCAGACTCAGTGTGAGGGTACATAGTAGGAGCGCTAGTAAATAGAATTGGAAAAGTCTGTGTATCTTTGAGCCAATGATAATTTCAGACTGCACTATCTTATCCAGGAATTATCATGTACTGTCAGTCCATTAAACCATATTTTTTCCAAGTCCTTGATTTACACTGGGGCTCTAACTATGCCTGAACATCATTTCAACCATTCGTTCTCCCTCATGAAATATAGTTTCAGAGTTATTATCTGTAAACCCACATTTACTGCATCCCAATTATTGACTCAGAACTGAAATACAAATTCCGAATATAAAAAGGCAACCTAAGTTTTGTTTGTTTGGTACCAGGGATTAAACCCAGGAGCACTCAACCACTGAGCCACATCCCCAGCCCTTTTTTATATTTTATTTAGAGAGAGGGTCTCACTAAGTTGCTAAGGTTAGCTTTGAACTCATGATCCTCCTGCCTGAGCCTCCCAAGCCACTGTGATTACAGGTGTGTGCCACTGCACCTGGCAACAATCTATGTTTTTAAAGTAGAATAATTTAAAAAATTTAAAAAAAGGAATTAAAACTGAAAAGAAATAGTAGAATGGAATATAGGAATAAGAAAACATATGGAAAACAAAGCTAACAACATGCTTGCAATGGAACTATTTCTTTTTTTTTTTTTTTTTTTTTTGCGGTGCTGGGGATCGAACCCAGGGCCTTGTGCATGCAAGACAAGCACTCTACCAACTGAGCTATCTCCCCAGCCCAATGGAACTATTTCTAATAAAAATTTTAAATTATACAGGAATATAACCTAAAAGTATAATGACATAAAATTGAAAAAGCTATAAGAAAAAAAGGATTAGATAACAAAATAATTCAAATATTTGAGAATTTATAAATGAAAAGCCACTATAGTTCTGATAAGAAATTGATGGAGAACAAACAAAAGGAATAAAAATTTAACCAGAATAAAATAAAATGACAGTAATATTCTTAAAAGACAATGATTTGAAAGGAAATTGGATGACAAATTTTTAATCTTGTATCCCAGGTTTGATTCACTTGCAATTAAAAATAACAACCTCAAACCCTTTCTATACCTGTTTTAGTCAGCTTTTTTCCTGCTAAGACTAAACGGCCAGACCAGAAAAGTTTATTTGGGGTCTCATGGTTTCAGAGGTCTCAGTACATAGCCAGTTGGGGGCTTGAATGCAACTGAACATCATGAAATGTGTGGCAGAGAGAAGCAGCTCACATGATGATCAGACAGCAGAGAGACTCCACTCCTCAGGTAGAAAATACATACCCTAAAGGTGCGCCCCCAATGACCTGCGTCCTCCAGCCACACCCTACCTGCCTACAATTAACACTCAGTTAATCCTATCAGAGGATTAATCCACTGATTGGGTTAAGACTCTCATAATCCAATCATTGCTCCTTCTTGAATTGTCTCACATGAGCTTTTGAGGGACACCTAATAAATGAACCATAACAATACCCAAATTATTATGTTTTGAATGTCTCTCATTTTCCTGTCTCAAAATATCAGGCTTAGTTTATTGCTTCATGCATACTTCATATTGAACCCTTCCAAAATTTCTGCTTTGTATTCCATGTCTTAACACTATAGGGATGCCTCTTTAACTGGTAACCCTCATAAAATTTTTGGTCTCCTAAATTGTTGCATCATGAATAACTATCCCATATACTCCTAACCTCTAGTCTCTAGGGAAGGATACAACTTTCTCCTAGGATAAGAATTACTTTTGCATAGGCTCATTGAGAGGAATTAACAAGAAAAATGCATGCAATGCACTTAAAGAGTTAGCATGCAATTAGGTCTCAATAAATAGTAATGACAGTTTTATTGGCCCCTGGTCTTTGCTAGTATGGTCCTTATGGTACACGGTATTTCTCTTTATAAGAGGATTATATATTCCCACCCATGGTCATATGATTTGTAGTGTTACCAAGTGGAGGAGTGTATGCCCTGCTTCATTAATGTGGAATTTGGTCATGTCACTTTCCCTTTTACTCCTTAGATATGCAAGTGAAATGATAGGTGCCATACTGAGTTGAAGCTTTAAGAGACTAAAATAGGGGCTGTTCATTCTACTTAGGTCCCCAAATGAAAAGGCACAGTTTGCAGAGACAGAGTGCAGATTCAGAGTCACTGATTGAACTATGAGGGTGGAGCAGGGAAGATCTATTGGTCATGGTTAAGTTAATAAGTTTCTCCTAACCTTAGTGTTATGGTTTAGACAGGAGGTGTCCCCCCAAACCTCATATGTGAAACAATGCAAGAAAGTTTAGAGGTGAAACAATTGGGTTGGGAGAGCCTTAACTTAATCAGTGTGTTAATCCCCTGATAGGGATTAACCGGATGGTAACTGTAGGCAGGTAGGGTATGGCTGGAAGAGGCAGGTTATTGGGGGGACATCCTTTTGGGGTATAAATATAGTCTGTGGTGAGGGGAGACTTTCTCTCTCTCTCTCTCTCTTTCTCTTTCTCTTTCTGCTTTCTGGTGCCATATTCCCAGCTACTTTCCTCTGCTACACACTTCCACCACAATGTTTTTCTGCCTTATATTAGGCCCTAAGGAATGGAGTCAGCCATCTGTGAATTGAGACCTCTGAAACCATGAGCTACCAAATAAACTTTCTACTCTAAAGTTGTTCCTGTCAGGTCTTTTGGTCACAGCAATGAAAAAACTAACTAAAACACTTGGCATAACTTGAAACTAGTTGAAAGATATTTTCTCCTACTTACCATTGCTGGAATATTCCATTCCCTGATCACTCATTCTACATTTTTCTCTTATTTTGTTCTTCCTTTTTACATTTAGTTTCTCTTAGAATATGGTTTCTAAATTGTTATTTGTTGAACTTTATGTTTTCCTAAGTATGTGCCTTCTTGTGGGACACAGACATACAATAGATGATTCATAATGAGGAAGTTAATCTCTTTTCAATGTTCATTCAGTTCTTCTGATTACATTAATGAGAAATTCTTAGTCTGGTGCCAGTTTGTCATTAATAACATTCTCACACTTGCTAATTTCCCTTTAAAAGGAAGAGGAAAGTAGTTTTCAAGCTAAGCTTGCAGAAGTATCTTGCTGAAACCTAATAATATTGCTTAATCCATATTGATTTATTACATGGTCACCTTCTGCTAATAACAAATGATACTGGTTTGCCAGTTACAATATAGCTTTCTTTTAGAATAAATATACTTATTTAAGCAAAGAAATTAGCTGCTTTAAACAGAAATTTGGGTAATGAAATTTGAAAGACTTTGGCTTATCTAAAAGCCTTGCTTTCTTTGGTACTGGGAATGTACATGTCTAGAACTGTACATCACCTAGAGTTTACTTGCTTCCATGTCTATTTCAGGCCTGGCTCTTAGATTTATTCTCTTGATATCCTGCTCCAGTAGAAGTTTTAGGGCCTGGTGCCTTAAAATGTAACTACTGCTTCTAATTTTTAAATTTCACTGAAAAGACAAATCCATTTTATCTTGTGTGTATATTTCTGTAGGCTTAAATAGTTTCAAAGAATACATATGGCTCTAATTTTGTTACTGTTTCTAGTATATGCAAAGCAGCAAAATATCACCAGGACCACTCTTAGCATGACCCTTTCTCAGCTTTGATATACAATCTGCTAGTGAAAGTTAGGCTTTGGATCCCAAGCAAAAAGGGATCTACTGCTTCTAGTAATAGCATTTCCTTTCCGCTTATTAATGCCCCCAATAATTTAAGGCTTTGGGGACACAACTGCTGCACACAGCTTACTTGATCGAGCTAGTTACAGTAACTCATAGCTGTTTTCCTTAGAGAAGTCTTCAATTATAGAATACTATTAATGTTTATCAGAATGCTAAACTTTACTTATGTGTTTTCTCTTATTTAATATAAACACCTTTGTAGCAACATATTGCTCAGTTTCCCAATGCAACCTTTTTTTGAAATTAATGTATTTTATGCCTAACCCTTTATGAAATAATCTAATAAAAATTCACTTTGTTAGTTAACTTGCTGAGCCAGTGTCAGGGTTTGGCACAGCTTTAGGGGTGGGCATTATGAAAGGTTTTGGATCAAAGGCTACTAAGGATCTTGGAAACAGGCAGCAACTAGTTAGATCTAGCAAGTCTGAAAATGAGTCTGCACCAAGGTCTTCCTCATTCTGCTGCTACTGAGAGTATCATTAGAGTTGCCTCCATTTGATGAGATTGCTTCACAGATGCCATAGGAGAAAAACAAAGAATAGTTTTCATTCTACTGGAACTCTCCAGCTGCTAGCAGCAATTGTAGCTTGATATCCTCATTGCCCTGTACGTAGATGACATGAACATCAGAAGTGTGTATGTGGCATATTCTGGAGCTCTGGTGAATAGTAGAGCTTTATTCATCTGTATTTATTTCTAATTAATTAATTAAGACTCCTGTACTTGTGATTTTCTAGTTTAGTATTTAGTTGGTGCTTGTCATTCAAAATACTCAAACGATAATAATAATGTGATAACATTACTGTTTTTGAACTTATCCTTGATCTCACTCTTTCCTATAGTGTTATCTTGATTTTATGTTTGAGTTTACTTGATTTATTTTATACTGTATTACTTCCTATTAATGATTTATCACAATAAACAAATTTAGTGAGGTTTAGCTAACAACAACAAAAAAAAAGAATGTGATAATGATGCTACGATTCATTGAGAACTTACTGTTCTCTGGGCATTTTCTATGTTCATTCAGTCAATAGTTATTGAGTTATTACCATATTTAGTGCACTTTTGGGGGCACTGGGGTTATATCAGGAAATAAGCATGATGCTTGATTTCCTAGAAATAACCACCTAATGGGAGAGATGGAAAGTAAACAGACAATAATAATCAATACATTTGATACATTCTAAGGATAATGTAAAGTAGGATATGGGAAATGTAAACTGCAAAGGTGTAAATGTTGATTTGCAGAAAGTTTTCAGGGAAGGCCTATGTGATGAGGTGACATTTGAGCAAAGAGATGAGAAAGGTCAGATTTGCTTCAATGATGAACGCCATCGTGAACAATCAGATACACATGCCTGACAATCAGACATCATCTGGGTTGACAATATATACTGTTTAGTTTTTGAATAAATGAATGAATTATAAACTTTTGAGTCAACTATTTAATAATGGTAATGGACAACCTCAGAACTGAGTGAGATCTCACAAGGAGAGCATGCCCAAGGACAAAAGAACAGCATAATGAAGAACAGTAACCTTCAAGGGCCAGATAGAGGAAAATGAGTTCACAAAGAACAAGGGGAAAAAATAACCATAGAGAAACAATTGAAAATTCAGGAGAACACAGAGACTTAGAGGACAAGGGATAGAAATAATTAAATTATGGAACGGGTGAGAGTGAGAACTGCTATCAAGAAATCAAATGAGGTTGAGTGCTAAGAATCCATTCAGCTTATCAATGAGATGGTAAATGAAAAGCCAGTTTAATTTAGTGGTAGGTATGAGAGAAAATTTGCTATGGATTGAAGGTGAGTAGGAAGACAGGAATTTTGAAAATGTGAGTTTAGGCAATGCCTTCAATACCAATGGATGCAAACAGGTAGTGAGGGATAGATTGATAGCTGGATTAAAATGTCTCTCACTGATTCTCAAGACAGTCTGATGGGTCAGACATTGATAACCTTTTCATTGTATAGTTGAGCCTCGCAATGCTTAAAAACTTTCTCAAGGGTATTTAGTAAATAGCGGGACCAAAATATTAACCTGAGTCTTTTCTCTGCACAGTTATTTCTTCTCTAGTCCCTACCATTTGGTACAGTAAGATGAAACTAGAAGGGCAGTACAAAGGTGGTTGAAACAAATTTAATAGTATGATCTTTGGTTCTTTCTTTGGATTAACAGATATTGTTATGGTTTAGATATTGTGTCCCCCAGAAGCTCACATGAGACACAATACAAGAAGGTTCAGAGGAGAAGTGACTGGGTTGTGAGTGATTTAATCCCCTGATAGGGATTAACTGAGTGGTAACAAGTGGTAGGGTGTGCCTGGAGGAGGAGGGAATTGGGGCATGGCTTTGGAGTTTGTATTTGTATCTGGAGAGTGGAGAACTCTCTCTCTGCTTTCTGATCACCATGATATGAGCTACTTCCCTCCACCACTCTCTCTTGCCATGATGTTCAGCCTCACCTTGAGCCTGGAAGAATGGAACCAGTCTTCTATGGTCCAGGACCTCTTAAACCATGAGTCCTCAAATAAACTCTTCCTCATCTACAGTTGTGCTTGTCGGGTCATTTAGTCACAGTAGCAAGAAAGCTGACTAAAACAGATACAGAGTAAATGGCAATAAAACAGAAAGTGCTACCTACTTTCTGGAGCTGTGAAAATATTGCTCAGATGTCAAAATAAAAGTAGATCAAAATTCTTGTCATAATTAATTTTGATGATGCAATGTATATAAAAATGCATACATCGACTTGGGTTTTTGGTCAGCCCCAAGATGCATTGTTCCTTGAGGTAAATATTGGTCTTATCTTGGATCAATATTTACTCCACAGTTCAATACATTGTGTGACTGCCTTTAACACAAGTCAATATCTGCTTAATGTCTGCAACCTGCTTCTTATCAGTGCTTTGAAACTTCCCTGTAGCCCCAAGGAAGTCTGAGGGTTTGTAGTGTTCTGGATCCTCATATTTTCCTAATGTCAATCTATAGACAATATTGCTATATTGTGTGACTATTTCTAGCATAGTTGCAATTACTATATGTATAGCTCCTGAAGGTCTTAGACGCTCTCATGAGAAAAGACAAATGAGCAGAAATTGTGAATGGCCAGAGTATTCCTTGGGACAGTAGGTTAAAAGTGATTCTTATAGAGAAATTTGTTTTTGAGAAAGTTTAGAATCCAAATCTTTGTCCCCAGCTATTTTACAAAGCCCTAGCAATTTACATATTAAATTATTTCAGAGATACTTGTGGCTGATTACCTCTTATTTATAAATAAGATTCTAGATTCTTTGATTCTTTTGCTCTCCATGCTACTAGATTTTGATTTTTTAGAACAATATTTGGCATAATTTCATAGGAACTCCTGTATCCAATTTCTGGGATATAATATAAGCCTTAGATGTGCACACTCCTGGACACTATTTTGTTTAGATCCCTTCTGTTATGATTTGTATGTAAGGTGTCCCCTCAAAAGCTCCTGTGTTAATGAAGGAATGTTCAGAGGTCAAATGATTGAACTAATCAAACCCATCCTAGTTTGAATGGACTGACTGGGTGTGACCAGAGGAGGTGGGTCACTGGGGCATGGCTTGGAATGGTTCATCTTCTTTGTATTCTTTTCCCCTTTCTCTTTCCACTTCCACACTACCATGACTTTCTGCCATGACGTTCTGCCTCACCTTAGAGTGAGGAACAATAGAGCTGGCAAACATGAATTAATCCTCTGAACCATGAGCCAAAATAAACTTTTCCTCTTCTAAGTTGTTCTTGTCAGGTATTTTGGTCACAGTGACAAAAAGATGATTAACACACCTTCATACAGTGTGCAATATGAATTAATAATGGCAAATTGCTATGCATGAAGCCTACTGCTATGACTGAGGTCATGATAATGACATTTGAATCATATTAATTTTACCTTTTTATCTTTTCAAACAAATCTAGTTAGAATAAAAAAAGACAGGAAAGTTCTATTCTTTCCCACAAGCTGCATAATGGAGCCTAGTAGGGGATTAACTCCTAAGGAAAGAATACACTTTCATTGTATCCTACATTAGTCAAAACATTCTTTGAGTATTATATGAACAGAGAATTGTCATACTGCAAAAGAATATTGAGATATGGGAGGGTACAGAAAAGTATAATAAGAAATTTCTAAAGAATGGAAAATAGGCTCTACAAGAAAAGGTTAAAAGGATTGGAGTTACTTAAGCTTAGCAAAAAGAAGGTGAAGGCATGAAAAGTGTGATCTTAAAGTATATAAGAGGATTATATGATGAGACCACTGAGGAGTTTTTCTGTTTGTCAGTAGAAAACGTACACAAGAAAATTGTGTTAGGTTGAAACAGGGAATGGTATTTGGAGAATAGTTAGGCCAGAAATAGATTTGAAAGTTTTGGGCATCAACATAATAGTTAAAATCATGATATTGGATATTATTCATTTAGGGGGTTGTTTTTCTGACCTGTCAATGTCATTTCTGTATCAATTGTATCTCATTTTGTCTGCCATTTAAAATATGTTGATACAAAATTATTTATTGGAACAATATTAAAAAACATGAACATTGACATTGGCCTACAACATTTTATCCGTGACTTGGAAAGTCACACAACCTTGCTATGATTCAGTTTCCTACTTATTTCATAATAATACTACGTTGGGGGAAAATATTAATTAAAGATAGACTGTATTTCGGATCTTTTAATGGACCAATTCTTTACTCCTTGTATTCAAGTCTTGTGCCTGCTGAGTTTGTAGTTTCACTAGAGATACAAAATATATTTCCCCAACCCTTGATTTTGAATTTAGCCATGTGGCTTGCTTTGGTCAATGTCATGCTGAGAATGAGATGTATAAAGCTCTTGCACCATTCAGATAGCTCTTTTAGTCCTTTAACATCAACATAAAAATAACATACCAGGGCTGCCCTGCTGGTCCATAGAGAAGTGTAAAAGGCGTTGGAGCAGAGCAAAACACCTTGCCTGGACCCAACCTAGACCAAACAACTCCTAGTCAACCTTCAGATCCATGAGCAAGACCAGCTTGAGATCAGAAGAATTGCCCCACTGTGCTCAACCATCAATCAGTGCCTAACTAACCCACAGACCTGTGAGAGTAATGATTTTGTTTTAAGCCACTGAATTTTGGAATGATTTCATACATTTTGTGGGGACAAAACTATACTTGTCAGGGATTTAGCACAGTGCTTGGCATACAATTGGCCTTTAACAAATCTTAGTTGCCATTTCTTTTCAAGGATAAGATGCAATAAATTTTTATACATTTTTCCTACAATGCACAACATGCAGCTATAAAGAAACACTTGGATAATTGTTTCTGTTTGGTGTCCCAGACATCACTTTTGCAATAACCAGTGAAATAGCAAATCCTTCACAAAGAGTTCTCTAACACTTTCCCTTGTTGATTGCTATTTTCTTTCCTTGCACTTGTAACTTCCTCCCACTAATGCTAATATGAATTATGTGTGTGCATTGAAAGGAAAATTTATTCCATGAATATTAGACTAATGAATTAATTTAGCAACTCAGTATCATCTTTTTATTAACTTCCCACTCATCACCTTATGTATTTTGCATGTTGTAGTAAATGCAAAGGGAAACACTTGAAAATATTCACTTGCCTGTCCACAGAGATCAGCTCAGGGAATGAATCTGAGCTTCATAATGCAGCCTTAATATTACATATGTATTGAGAAAATATCTTAAAAATTATCCAGAACATTTTCTGTTACAATCATCCAAACCTAAATATTTCAATTTATTGCCTTGAAAGTTTTCTTTGATTAATGGTAATCATAAACCTCCATTTATCAGATTTCTCTTCAATATACTTATGATACTTTTAACTTACTTGTCATAATCCATTAAAATCTATTTCCTTGTTGATATTTGGTTGTATTAAACTCAAGTATTGACACCACTTTCCTGGAAATTCTGGATGCCTATGATTATGTATCTTGCTATAAAAATCTTCAGGATACATATTTCTTTACTAATAACTTGATTCTACTTGGAATTTTGCATTTGAAGGAAGTGAAGAGGTGGAGGTGGATAGTAGGCTATATAGCAAGGGATGGCATAAATGCTTCTTATCTTCACAAAGAGCATTTGATATATTTAAATGTGTGGCTTGATTTTTACACACATTAAGTCAGCATAAAATAAATCTTTTCTAAAGGTTTGCAAGGTGTATATGGTACCGTGAATGGTATATGAAAGAAAGCAAAGTTTGAATAATGTAGCAAAAAGTTTTTCAACCATTTGAGGGCAACTGAGAAATAATCCAAAGATGTTAAATAAATATTAGAATGTGAGAAACTAGGTGAGGGTAAAAATAAAAGACAGTAGATATCAATTTATATCCAACCTCTTTCACCTAATGTTCAAGTATTTATGCTTCTTCTACCTCAATTACAGGAAAGTTTAACTTAATTCAGATAGTGTTTATATAACAGATCCACTCTTCTTCCATCTACTACAAGTCCTTACTCAATTAATTAGTTTCTCTTACATCTATATCTTCATAGTCTGTGTTGTTCCACTTGAGAGAAATGTAACCAGCTATTCCCCTTTAAAATTACCTTCCTTTGAACGTGTAGCAGTCTTTGCAAAATCTTGCATGAGAAGAGAAGGCTCTAGACAAAGAATATTTCACACAGTTGTCTTTGATTCTTTGATTTCCTCACCTCCAATTTAACTCACTTCAGTCTGGCAACCATTCCCATCATGTTGCTGATGTATCTCTGGATAAAGCAATTAATGACTCCTATATTGATCATTTCAATTTCAATCCCTTTATCTTTTGACTTGACAGTGCTGAACATGCTCTACCACTTAAAAATTCCTCTCTGACTTCCTTAATTACCCTTTCCTGGTACTCAAGAATTTCTTTTTGTTCTCCTTTGTTGGCATTTGTCTCTTCACTACTCCTCTAATGTTGGCATTTTCCAATACTTAAGTCTTTAGATCTCTTTTCACTATACACACTGTTCTTATGTTTTTGTCTATTTATGCTTGGCTTCAACTATCACCTATATTCTAACAATCTGCAATAGTGGAAGTTCAGATTTCTATTTTCAGTTCATCAAAGAAAACTTTCTGTTGGGCATCTTATAGCCAGATCAAAGAAATTTATTAGAAACTAATCTTATTATTTTTTTCAAAGCATTTTCTTTTCCTTTATTTTCCTATGTTGTAAATGACAATATCAGCTACATATCCACACAAGACAGAAATCTGATAGACTCCTTCTACGCTTCCATTTTCATTATCATAAAAATACATATTTCAATGGATTATTTTAGTTATTTCTGAAATCTCACACCCATCATTTTTACTTTTTACTTTTATTACCTATATCTTATACTATTTCTGCAGTCTCCTCAGCTGTTTAAGACTTCAAGATTTCAGGGACAAGCACAATTTAAAAAAAATTAATTGGTGAGTTCATCAGTTGCTTGGGAAAAGATACAAAAAATATTTGTAATTCAATAAACTAATAAAATTTTGTAAAAAAATTGAAAATACCATAAAATAGCAAGAGGAAGCATCAATGTACTTAGGAATAAATCTAATGAAAGATGGCAAACTCTTATACCTGAAACAATAACACATTTCTGAGACAGATCAAGAAAGATTTAAATAAATGTAAAAACAACTTATTTATGGATTGTTTGGAAGCACAATAGTGTTTCAATGTCAATTCTTCTGAAATTGATCCACAGAGTAGATGTAAAACCAACCAAATCCCTGCAGAGTGTGTATGTGTACATTGATAAGCTGATTATAAAATCTGTATTGAAACGCAAAAGTATTGAATAGGCAATACAATCTAAAGGAAGAAAAACAACTTTCAAGGACTTACACTAACTAGTTTTCAAAATGAACTATAATGATTAAGGCAGGGTGGTATTTATGAAAGTAGTGACAAATAGTCCAATGGTAAAGAAAATGGAGTCCAGAAATAGGCCCATATATAGAGTCACTTGATTTATATTTAAGATCAATTTGGGAAAAGAATCATCTTTTAATAAATGGTATCAGAGTAATGTCATTTCTGTATGGAAGAAAATGGACCTTGATACTTATGTCAGACTGCACACAAGAATCTAATTGAGATGGACCATACAGCTAAGTGTGAAAGATAAAACAATAGAACTTTTAGAACAGAGGTTGACTAACTATGGCCTATAGGCTAAACCTAGCCTGCTGCCTCTTCTTGCAAATAAAGTTTTAATGGATCACAGCCAGCTCATTCATTTATGTATTGTTTATTATTGCTGTCACACTCTACTGGCATAGTGGAGTTGTTATGACAGACTGCATGGTTTCCAAAACCATACAAATTTACTATCTGGCCAAATTCTGTCCTAGAAGAAAACACAGAAGTATTCTTTATGACTATGGAGTGGTAGATTTTTTTTTATTACAGGAAGAAAGAGATAACAATAAGTTAAAACTATGTAACATCAAATAAACAAAATTAACATCATTAAATTATAAATATTATCAGGATTTGTATCTAAAATATAATAAATTCTTAGAGATCAAGAATATCTTTTTTAAAAATGTAAAAATTTTTAGTTGTTGATGAACCTTTATTTTATTTATTTATATGCAGTGTTGAGAATTGAACCCAGTTCAATGGTTCATGCTAGGCAAGCGCTCTGCCACTGAGCTACAACTTCAGCCCCATTAAGAATATCTTTAAATAAATAGTCCAGTTTTAAAACGAGCAAAGGGTTTGGATAAACATACCTTCCAGGAGACACAAAAATATTTAATAATCACAAATAATGAGACTGACATTAGTCATTAAGGAAATAAGAGGACCCTGCCCGACCCCCACACTGAGATCGGACGCCATCACTGAGCCTGCCTGCCTGCCCCCCTACTGCTGAGGGACACTGCACTTGCCTCTGTGCTGACTCAGCGCACCCTTGCTGGGGCTCCCCAGCATCTTTATAGGCTGGTGCAGGCATTTTGAATTACTCCTGAGGGCATGGCCATCATCATTGGAAGGGCAGCTCCCTTCTTGAGATACCTACAGGAGACGGGATGCCCTTTGACAGGACTCAGGAGTCAAGAAGAGGAGGTATTGAGAGACTTGGGACCAACTCAGAGCCGCCGGGTGAGTCTCTCCCACTGGGCAGGCTCACCAGATGGAACAGTAGTCCTGGAATGCAGGGAACTTGATGGAATAGAGTGGCCCAGTGAGACTCCCCCGCTGGAACCATGAGCCCAGTCAATCGGGAGCATTGCAGAGGAGGGCCGCACAGTGAGAGGCTTCAGCACAGAGCAAGGATCTCAGGCCCGGGTGGCAGAACCAGACCGCAGGCAGCTTCTCGAAAGAGGGCTGCCCAGCGAGAGACTTTGGTGCAGGGCAAGGATCCCTGGCCCAGGCGGTAGGTCCGGTCCCCAGGGAACGTTGCAGAGGAGGGCTGCTCAGCAAGAGAGTCCATTGAAGGGCCAGGCTTCCCAGCCCAGGCAGTAGTTCTGGACTGAGGGGAACTTCTCAGAGGAGAGCTGCCCAGTAAAACTTCCCCACTGGGTGAGTCTTCCCCATTGGGTGAGGTTTTCCCCAGTAGAACCAGAGACACAGGTCCAGACCAGATGTGCCCCAGTCCACAGTCTAGACCCCCTTTGGCTGATCATCTGTCAACAAGTGGAGGCACCTCTGCCCACTGACAGGTAATGTACACCACCCAAAGGTCACCACCCCTAGAGGGGCAGCTTCCTAGTGGAGCACCGCATTAACAAGTTCCTCCAAGATTTCAGGCTACTGAAGGCTGGGACATGATTTATTGGAAATCTACAGGGACACTATAAGTCAATAGAGGAAATCTGCAATATCTCAGAGTTTCACTACTAGAGGGGTAGATACCTGAGCAATATGAGAAAAAGGAAGAAAATATCCCAAAAAAAACCTAGATGCTACATCAATAAAATCCAATGACAGCATGGCAGAAGAAATGTCAGAAAGGGAGTTCAGAATGTACAATATTAAAATGATCAGAGAAGCAAACAATGAGATGAAAGAGCAAACGCAGGCTTTGAATGATCGCACCACTCAACAGTTAAAGGAGCAAATGTGGGAAGCAAAAGATCATTTCACTAGAGTTACAGATATTGAAAAAAAACCAAACAGAAATCCTTGAAATGAAGGAAACAATAAACCAAATTAAAAACTCCATAGAGAGCATAACCAATAGGATACAAAACCTGGAAGACAGAACCTCAGATATTGAAGACAAAATATTTAATCTTGAAAACAAAATTGACCAAACAGAGAAGATGGTAAGAAATCATGAACAGAATCTACAAGAATTATGGGATATCATGAAAAGGCCAAATTTAAGAATTATTGGGATTGAGGAAGGCTTAGAGAAATAAACCAAAGGAATGAACAATCTATTCAATGAAATAGTATCAGAATATTTGCCAAATCTGAACAATGAAATGAAAAAATCAAGTACAAGAGGCTCATAGGACACCAAATATACAAAATTACAACAGACCCACACCAAGGCACATTGTAATGAAAATACCTAACATACAAAATAAAGACAGAATTTTAAAGGCCGTGAGAGAAAAGAATCAAATTACATTCAGGGGGAAACCAATAAGAATATCAGCAGATTTTTCAATCCAGACCCTAAAAGCTAGAAGGGCCTGGAACAACATTTACCAAGCACTGAAAGAAAACGGATGCCAACCAAGAATCTTATACCCAGCAAAACTTAACTTCAGATTTGACAATGAAATAAGATCCTTCGGTGATAAAAAAAAAAGCTAAAAGAATTTACAAAAAGAAAGCCGGCACTACAGAAATTTCTCAGCAAAATATTCCATGAGGAAGAGATGAAAAACAACGATGTAAAACAGCAAAGGGAGGAACTAGCCTAAAGGAATAGCCAAATAAAGGAGAAATCAAATTGTGTCAAAAAAATAAAAAATGAGGGCTGGGGAGATAGCTCAGTCAGTAGGGTGCTTGCCTTGCATGCACAAGTCCCTGGGTTCGATCCCCAGCACTGCCAAAAAAAAAAAAAAAAAAATCGAAAGTGAGCCAAATGACTGGGAATACAAGTCACATCTCAATAATAACCTTGAATGTTAATGCCCTGAACTCAATCAAAAGACAGACTGGCAGATTGGATTAAAAAGAAAGATTCAACAATATGCTGCCTGCAAGAGGCTCATCTCATAGAAAGAGATATCCACAGAGTAAAGGTGAAAGGATGGGAAAAAATATACCATGCACATGGACTCAGCAAAAAAGCTGGAGTATCCATCCTCATATCAGATAATGTGGACTTCAAGCCAAAGTTAGTCAAAAGGGATAAAGAAGGACATTACATACTGCTTAAGGGAAGCATAAATCAGCAAGACATAACAATCATAAATATGTATATCCCAAATATTGGCTCATCTATGAACGTCAAAAAAATCCTTCTCAATTCCAGAAATCAAATAGACCACAACACAATACAACTAGGTTATTTTAACACACCTCTCTCACCACTGGACAGATCTCCCAAGCAAAAATTGAGCAAAGAAACCATAGATCTCAGTAACACAATCAATAATTTAGACGTAACGGACATATATAGAATATGTCATCCAACAAAGAGTGAATACAGTTTCTTCTCAGCAGCACATGGATCCTTCTCTAAAATAGACCATATTTTATGCCACAAAGCTAATGTTAGCAAATACAAGAAGATAGAGATAATACCTTGTATTCTATCAGATCATAATGGATTGAAATTAGAAATAAATGACAGGGTCAAAAACAGAAACTACTTCAACACCTGGAGATTAGATAATACACTATTGTATGATGAATGGGTAACAGAAGACATCAGGAGGGAAATAAAAAAAAAATTCTTAGAGGTAAATGAGAACAAGGATACATCATAACAAAATATCTGGGACACTATGAAAGCAGTACTTAGAGGAAAATTTATATCATGTAGTGCATTCAGTAAAAGAAGAAAAAAAATCAACAAATAAAAGACCTAACACTATGGCTCAAAGCCCAAGAAAAAGAAGAACAGAGCAATATCAAAAGTAGTAGAAGACAGGAAATAGTTAAAATCAGAACTGAAATCAATGAAATTGAAACAAAAGAAACAATAGAAAAAACTGACAAAATAAATAGTTGGTTCTTTGAAAAAATAAACAAAATTGATGAACCCTTAGCCACACTAACAAAGAGAAGACAAGAGAAAACCCAAATTACTAAAATTCGGAATGAACAAGGAAATATCACAACAGACACGAGTGGAATACAAAACATAATTAGAAGCTATTTCAAAAATCTATATTCCAAAAAGTAGAAAAATCTTGAAGACATCAACAGGTTTCTAGAGACATATGAATTACCTAAACTGAACTAGGAGGACATACACAATTTAAATAGATCAAATTCAAGTAATAAAATAGAAGAAGTCATCAAAAGCCTACCAACAAAGAAAATCTGGGACCATGTGGGTTCTCTGTCAAGTTCTACAAAACCTTTCAAGAAGAGCTCATTCTAATACTTCTCAAAGTATTCCATGAAATAGTAGAGGAGGGAATCCTCCCAAACTCATTCTATGAAGCCATTATCACCCTGATACCTAAACCAGACAGAGACACTTCGAGGAAAGAAAATTTCAGACCAATGTCCTTAATGAACATCAACACAAAAATTGTCAATGAAATTTTAGCAAATCACATACAAAAATATATTAAAAAGAGAGTGCACCACGATCAAATGGGTTTTATCCCAGGGATGCAAGGTTGGTTAAATCCAGAAATCAATAAATGTCATTCACCATATCAATAGACTTAAAGTTAAGAATCACATGATTATTTCAATAGCTGCAGAAAAAGCATTTGATAAAATACAGCACCCCTTCATGCTCAAACCACTAGAAAAAATAGGGATAGTGGGAACATTCCTTAACATTGTAAAGGCCATCTATGCTAAGCCCATGGCCATTATCATTCTATATGGTGAAAAACTGAAGGCATTCCCCCTAAAAACGGGAACAAGGCAGGGATGCCCTCTTTCACCACTTCTATTCAACATTGTCCTTGAAACTCTAGCCAGAGCAATTAGACAGACCAAAGAAATTAAAGTGATATGAATAGGAAAATAAGAACTCAAACTATCCCTGTTTGCTGATGACATGATTATATATTCAGAGGAACTGGAAAATTCCAGAAAACTTTTAGAACTCATAAGTGAATTCAGTAAAGTAGCAAGATATAAGATCAATGCACATAAATCTAATGCATTTTTACATATAGGTGATGAATCTTCAGAAAGAGAAGTTAGGAAAACTACCCCATTCACAATAGCATCGAAAAAAATAAAATACTTGGGAATCCATCTAACAAAAGAGGTGAAAGACCTCTACAGTGAAAACTACAGAACAGTAAAGAAAGAAATTAAAGAAAACCTTAGATGATGGAAAGATCTCCCATGTTCTTGGATAGGCAGAATTAATATTGTCAAAATGGCCATACTACCAAAAGTGCTATACAAATTCAATGCAATTCCAATTAAAATCCCAATGACGTACCTCACAGAAATAGAGCAAGCAATCATGAAATTCATCTGGAAGAATAAGAAATTCAGAATAGCTAAAGCAATCCTTAGCAGGAAGAGTGAAGCAGGGGTATCGCAATACCAGACCTTCAACTATACTACAAAGCAATAGTAAAAAAATGGCATGGTATTGGTACCAAAATAGACAGGTAGATCAATGGTACAGAATAGAGGACATGGACACAAATCCAAATAAATACAATTTTCTCATACTAGACAAAGGGGCCAAAAATATGCAATAGAGAAAAGATAGCCTCTTCCACAAATGGCGCTGGGAAAACTGGAAATCCATATGCAGCAGAATGAAACTAAACTCCTCTCTCTCACCCTGCACAAAACTCAAACTCAAAATGGATCAAGGACCTCGGAATCAGACCAGAGACCCTGCATCTTATAGAAGAAAATGTAGGTCGAAATCTTCAACATGTCAGCTTAGCATCAAACTTCCTTAGCAGGACTCCCATAGCACAAGAAATAAAAGCTAGAATCAACCACTGGGATAGATTCAAACTAAATAGCTTTCTTTCAGCAAAGGAAACTATCAGTAATGTGAAGAGAGAGCCTACAGTGTGGGAGAAAATCTTTGCCACTCATATTTCAGATAGAGCACTAATTTCCAGAATATATAAAGAACTAAAAAAACTCTACACCAAGAATACAAATAACCCAATTAACAAATGGATGAAGGAAATGAACAGACATTTCACAGAATATCTACAAGCAATAAAAGATATTTGAAAAAATGTTCAACATCTCTAGTAATAAGAGAAATGCAAATGAAAACTAGTCTAAGATTCCATCTCACCCCAATTAGAATGGCGATTATCAAGAATACAAGCATCAACAGATGTTGGTGAGGATGTGGGGAAAAAGGTACACTCATACATTGCTGGTGGCATTGCAAATTAGTGCAGCCACTCTGGAAAGCAGTGTGGAGATTCTTTAGAAAACTTGGAATGGAACCACCATTTGACCCAGCTATCCCACTCCTTGGCCTATACCCAAAGGACTTAAAATCAGCGTACTCCAGAGATGCAGCCACATCAATGTTCATAGCTGCTCAATTCACAATAGCCAGATTGTGGAACCACCCTAGATGTCCTTCAATTGATGAATGGATAAAGAATCTGTGGTGTATATATACCATGGAATATTACTCAGCCATAAAGAATAAAATTATGGCATTTTCAGGCAAATGGATGAAATTGGAGAATATCATGCTAAGTGAGATAAGCCAATCTCAAAAAACCAAAGGACAAATGATCTCTCTGATAAGTGGATGATGACACACAGTGGGGGGTAGGAGGGAGGTAAGAATGGAGGAAGGAGGGACTGTATAGAGGGAAAAGAGGGGTGGGAGGTGTGGGGAGGCAGGAAAAAATAATAGAATGAATCAAACACTATTACCTTATGTAAATGTATGATTACACAAATAGTTTGCCTCTACTTCACGTACAAACAGAGAAAGAAGTTGTATTCCATTTGTTTACAATAAAAATAAATTAAAAAAAAAATGAAATAAGAAGCAAAAACACAGTGTAGTACCTACTGCATATACACTCAGATAGCGCCAAAAAAAAAGAACGACAGTATCAAATGTGGACAAATATGTGGAAAATTTGGATTCTTCATATGTTGTCAGTATGCAGCCTGTTTTGATAACAATTTTGAAATTCCTTAAAGAGTTAAACAGGAAGTTATCATATGATCCCTCAAGACCACTCATAGTTATATTCTCAGAAAAATAGAAAATACGCTCACATAAAAACTCATCCACAAATATTCATTATAGCATTATTAATGATAGTCAAAAAGTTGAAAATATCCAAATAACTGTGAGTTGTTGAATAAACAAAATGTGGTACACTCGTATAATCTAACATTTTTAAATTTTTTAACTGATACATAAAAATATAAAAGTTATACATATTAATACTGTTAATATTAACACTATTATGTTTTGCTACATGTATATATTATATATGTTTAACCTGTTTTAAACAGTATACATCTCCTCAAACATTTATTATTTCTTTATGGTGAAAACTTTCAAAATCTTTTCTTATAGCTCATACAATGAGATATAGACATAAATACATAAATATTAATATATATTCAAATATATATGCAGATATATATGGGGGTGTGGGATAATGAACACAGGGGCACTTAACCCCTGAGATATATCCTCAATCCTTTTTGATTTCTACTTTGGGACAGGGTCTTGCTAAATTGTTGAGGCTGGTCTTGAACTTGCAATCCCCCTGCTCAGCCCCTGGAGTTGCTGGGGTTCCAGGTATGTACCACTGCTCCAGATTACAACGGGATATTATTCAGCCATAAAAAAGGAAAGAAGTACTGATAGATGCAATAATAAATGGATGAACCTTGAAAGCACTATGCTAAATTTAGGAAATCAGACCCAAAATGCTACATATTGTATGATTCCATTTTTATTGAAATGTCCAAAATAATAAAAAATCCAGAGAGATCAAAAGTAGTAGATAAATGATTACTGGGGTTTGGGTTAGGTAATAATCAGGAATGAGTATTAGTATTAGTGAACATAAAGTCTTTTTACAATAATGAAAATATTCTGAAATTATAGAATGTTGACAGTTATACAACTTTGTAAATATTTTAAAAAATCAATGAATGAGGGCTGGGGAGATAGCTCAGTTGGTAGAATGCCTGTCTTGCAAGCACAAGGCCCTGGGTTCAATCCCCAGCACTGCAAAAAATAAATAAATAAATAAATAATAAACTCTAAAATGTTGAATATTTTAGCATGTGAATTATAGCTTGATTTAAAAATATGTAATCATGGTTACATGTAAGATCCTGAATTTATAGTAATCCACTGACTAGTTAAAATAGATCAGACGAGCATTGAAAAACAGCAATTTTATTTAAATGACCCAACACACTAAAAAAAAAAAAAACTCACAAAGAGATATCACTCTACACCCACAAAAATGGCTAAAATTCAAAACATTTACATTATACCAAGTGTTAACAAGCATGTAAAGCAACAGGGCTTTCATGTATTGGAGGTGGAAGTGTGATTTTATGCAGCCACTCTGAATAAATTTAGTTGATACTGTTTGGCATCTTCTTAATATATGCCAAATATATTACATAAATTTATATTATGATAAGCTAGACATATGCTTATCCTATGACCCAGAAATTGCACTTACACATATATAACCAAGTAAAATGAGAGCAAATGTTCACATAAGACTTATAACATAATGGCCATAGTAGCTTTATTCATAATAACCAAAACTACAAAAGACCCAAATGTCAATCAGTAGGAAAATACATAAAAAATTATGGTAAAATCACACATGAAAGTACTACAGAATAACAAAAAAGAAAAAAGATCTGTTGAAACATGGATAAATCATGTAAATGTATGTTAACTGAAGGAAGCCAGACACAAAAACATACATGATTCCTTTTATAGTAAATGTAAGAATAGGTAAATAAATCTATGGTGCTATAAAACAATAGTGTTTGCCAATGGTAGAGGGGTGGAAATTGAATAGAATGGATGAGAGAAAACTTTACAAAATCTGAAAAATTTTACATTATATTATGGAGGTGGATTTATAAGTATATACAAATGTAAAATTAATTGAGCTATGCATTTAACATTTTTTTGCATTTATACACCTTATACACAGTATGAATTTAATATGTCAACCATGAGTGCAGAAACAAACAAAAGAAAAGAAAGTGGGGAAACTGCAACCCCTTCTGATTGTAAAAAATAAAATTGCTATATTGCCAAGTACAGCCATCAAATAATAATAGGTAACATCAACATTTGCCATTATTTTAAAAAACAAAACAGACAAAAACAGAAGAATGATATAATATCAAAATAGAAAATGATCCTATATGTAGAATAAATCCAACTTTGTAGAAAACCTATTATCTTGTCCTTATTTTTGTGCCATTTTACTTGGTACAAGTGAAAATCTTATTTTGGATTAGCAACAGTTGAAGAAAGATATATTGATATCACTATTTTAATGGTATCTCAGCCTTCAATCTTCCACTTCTTCAATCTGTACAAAATAATTCTGTTTCCTCAAATTTTCATTCACTGTCCTGCTTAAAACCCTTCAATGGCTCCCCATTGTGCAAAACATTGGTCTTTGTTTTCCATTCTGGCTGCAGATTAGAATAACCAAGGAGCTTTGTAAAATTACCTCTATTCATCATAGCTTAATAAATCAGAATCTTGGACGAGTGTTGTCTGGGCAGACATTTTTAAACTTTTCTTAGTTTACTTTATCATGCACTAAGGGGAACTACTTACTATCTGAAAGGGCCATGTTCCTCCATGTGACTACATTGCTCCTTCTCGCCTCACCCTTTTAGGGAGATATTATCTTTCTTATAAGACTTCTTCCCAAGCAGAATTAGATCCTCATAGCCACTTACTGGAGAACCTGTTGCTATTGTAGTTATACCAGCACAAGAGTTTCATCAGGCAGGTCTTGCACCTTCTTTTTATTTTTATGTGTAGTTTCTAGTAAAGTGTATAGCACAAGAATCCAATAAATCTTGAATGAATGAATAAATTAATTTCTTATTTTGAGACTTTGCAGGAGCAAATTCTGATTGTTCTCTTAACAGAATATACCATCTTTTCAAAATAAATAATTCATATGGTTAAGAAAAAGTGTGGTAAAATACAAACATAGAAATAAACATGAGTTAATAATTCCATTCAAATTAGGTAAAGTGCAAAGGAACATATAAAGAATAATCTGTCAAAAATATTATATACAATAGTGTGAAAATTATACGCAGCACACATGGTATTATTGCAAGGTCAAAAGTGGGGAAAGCAACAACAGCTTCTGCATGCATCAAAAGTGTTATGTTGACACTGAAGAGAGGTTTTTAGACAAAGCAGGCTCCTGTGTGAAGGAAACTTGCAGAAAGATAATTCTGACAATTTGACATCCCTTGAGCACAAATTCTGAACATCACTTTTGAACAAAAAAATTGACTGTGTTAAAATTGAAGGACAAAACTCAGGCACAGTTTCATTTTACAACTTCACCATTTTCCCCACTGCAGGATGGATTGCAGCAAAAGGAGATGAGGTAAGTGGTCAGTCTATGCAAGATGAAAATCGAGTGTACTTCTTGCTCTGAGCCCAGCATATCAAGATTCTTTACTGATTTGTAAAATGATTAGGAGCACCAACATAATCCAATCTAGGAGAAAGTAATCTTAATACAGTTTGCAGAAGGGACGATCTTAACAAATATTTACCTTATCATTTGGACATCTGGTAGGAAAAAAAAATCATTTCATGCATTATAATTTGGCACTGATTTATCAAGGTAGGAACACAAGCAAAACTTTAACAGCCTCTTTTTGCAGTATGTATTCATTGAATGGATTTTCTAAACCCACAGAAATACTCTAGCACTGTGCATTCTTTAAAAATCCTTAATAGATATAGGATTGCTAAATTTCCTTACCCAAACTGTGTAAAAAGTGTCCTATGTTTTGTTGTCACTTAAAGAGCTTTACAAAAACTCATGAAAGGATTTAGTATCCTACTTCAAAGCTTTAACACAAACTTGGGGGGCTGTGGGGATTACTGCTGTTGGTGATGGAAAGACCAGAAACATATCACATTTTTCTACTTGTCTCACGCCAAGCTTCTGGTAAAATCTCTCTGGCTTAATTTTTGATTCTGCCCTTTCCTTTCATTTTTTTCCCTCATTGTTCCTGGGTATGGGTTCTTGCTAGTTTCTGAGACCTACCCAACTTTACTCTGGAAATACAAAGAGCAAGACGAATTGTTTATTAATCTTTAGTGCTTTCACGATCACAACTCCAGCTTTTCAGTTTTATTGGGCACCATACAGCCCCTGTGCCATTTTGATAGGAGGCATATTGAGTGTTCTGGCTTGACCCAGAACATTATTGCCACAGCTCTCTGACAGGGATTCATATTGCACAATCTCCCCTTGTCGTTTCCAAAGCAACTTTGGCCATATAGGGGTGAGGACTGCAAGATTAGGATGATTTTTTTTCCCACGTGTTTTTCAGCCTATGGCCTCTATGTGAGGCAACATGGATCAGTACCTTGACATAAATCAATTTTTCTTCAGCATTTGCTTCTAATTCTTGCAGTGACAATTCTCAGCCATTCTTTGTTATTTAGATTTCTGTGGTTTTAAACTCAGTTATGGAAAAAAGGCACTACTCAAACATTTTATATATTAAAAGTTTTATTCCTGTTTTTAAAATATTTAAATACTTTTTAAATGTCATAGGAAAAAAGTAAAAAGAAAATTGAGAATTGTGTGGCATTTTGATCACCATATTAGCTGATGAAATCAGTGCCTTGATTTGTCATTTTAAGGGAATGCTTTATGTGAAGTATTATGTCTTTGAACCAAAGCATTATTTTTATTCTTGTATCTTGATAGTACAATGTTGTGAGGTATCCCTGGGGTTGAGGGAAATGCTGAGTATAAGGTTGTAAAATTGCAGAATATGAAAAAATAGTGTACATGTTATCTTTTCATAGTTTGCAAACTGGCATCTATTAATTGTATTTTTGCCCAGAAATGGGTTATTTCCTCATTATATTATTCTTGTCATTCTGAAGTCTTACTATCATAGAAGGTAGTACATATCAATATATTCATCCCAGAGGAAAAATAATCTACAGACAGTGATTCTATCCAACTTTGCTTACAAACTATTCTCTAACTTTTTCTTAGTTTTGGATTCTGGATTCTGATAATGCCAGAATCCCTATTCAACTCCAGGGAGAATAGTGCTTTCTTAAATAGGGTCAAGATATAAGTAAGAATTCTCTAGAATCTCAAATTGCAGCTGGGCATGGTGGCACACATGTGTAATCCCAGTGGATTGGGAGGTTGAGGCAGGAGTATCTCAAGTTCAAAGCCAGCGTCAGCAACATTGAGGCACTAAGCAACTCAGTGAGACCTTGTCTCTAAATAAAATACAAAAAAGGGCTGGGGATGTGGCTAAGTGGTTGATCATCCCTGAGTTCAATCCCCAGTACCTCCTGAAAAGAAAAAGAATCTGAGATTGCATAAGTGTGGAGATTTTAAGGAAATTAAATGCCACTTTGCACCATTTTAATATTGGCATACAAAAGATGAAAAATGTTAGGTATAGAAAATGTTAAAATAGAGAATTAATACCTATTCTTCATTTAAACTGTTTTAAGGTACTGGTCACATCAATATATCTTGAATTACTAAGATCTTTACTATCATGAAATGTTTCAACTACTATAACCTATCTTTCAGCTCGACTTGAGCAATGCTAAACCATCGGAATGTATACATCTAACCAAATACCACTGTGGGAGTAGATTCTTATGCTATCAATAAAATAGATAAAAGATTCAGAATTTCATGTCACAATTCAAAGACATGTGATTATGTGCATTTAATCCTGGTAAGTGTAAATGACAAGGGTCAGACATTTATTTCACATTTGTTAAATAAAACCAGTGGATTTTGAGGGATTTTGTGATCCTCTAACTGTGAATGACCCTATCAAATATTTTTCTTATTTATAAAGTACAGCTTTGTGAAGAAACAGTCTCTAACAGTTCCCAAACCAAAAGCTCATCTTTACCAAAAATAATCTGCTTGCTGAAAATGTAATGTCTTATTGCCTTGATATATAGCATATAATGTAAGGTAAGCTAAGAAGAATCACCATACTGGAATGAATCCATCTTTTCACATATGGAATTATATTTCTAATGGTATTTTAGGTTGGTTATATATTTTAGAGTACCCTATTTTATGTGCCCCAGAATCAAAACAGAGGTAGGCGGTTTGTGTTAGCCAAATTAGAAGGGAGGGAGTGGGAATAAGAAAGACAGTAGTATGAAACCAACATAACTTTCCTATGTTCATATATGAGTACACAACCAGTGAAATCCACATCATTTACAACCATAAGAATGGGATCCTAAGTTATACTCTGTGTATGTATAATGTGTCAAAATGCACTCTACTGTCATGTATATCTAAAAAGAACAAATAAAAAAGATAATGATTGTTATTAAGGTGCCCTACAGTATATTTCAATGTATTTTTGACTTTGATGATATGATGCATATTATGCACATATACTTGCTATTTTGCATAAAATTCAACAGAAATTTCGGACATAAAGTTGCTAGAAAGAATGGTTTGACTCAACTCATCAGAATTAGAAATTATTTGGTTTGGAAAAATTTGGTGCAATGACTGATAGAAATTTTCTAGAATATGATCATGGTTGAAAGTGTATTGAAATTTTCAACATAGTCATGAAAATATTTTGTGAGTTCTAAATTTAGTTTTCATTTATTCTTAGTGGAGGTGTAGGATTCTGACATTTTGTGTATAAGTGTATATTATATACTTTCCTGGGTAGAATTACTAAAATTAGAAAGATTTTCTAGTTACATTGAGCTACTTCATACAATTTATGCAAAGCTGAAAAAATGTCAAGGCCCTCATTGGAAACAGAGCAACTCTGATTATTAAAATAAATATCTTTCCTTCTGGATATTTCATCAATTCTTCAGTGCTTATCGGCAATTGTTGGTTCCTCAGATACATTGCTTGAAATGAAGTTTTTAGCACAAAATTAGATTTAGTATTTTGAACACTTGTTTTCTGTGATATGTAGAAGCTAACTCTCAATGAGGGGGAGAATAGAATTTCAGTGAAGTAGACAAAGGGGAATGAAGGGAAGGGTGGAGGGATGGGAAAAGAAAAGAATCTGACCTAACTTTCCTATGTGCATATATTAATATACCACAGTGAATCTCACCACTGTACATTTCCACAAGAAATTAATTTTTAAAAAACTAAAAATATGGGTAAATGGCAGAAAGATCAGTAGAGGGAAGGGGGCAAGGAGTGGGGAGAGGGAAGAGCCAGGAGAGGTAATGGGAACTAAATTAGAACAAGATATATTGCATGCTTGAATAATTATGTCAAAATAGATTCTATGGTCATGCATAACTAAAAAGAACCAATACAAAAGAATAAGACAAAAAGAAAAAATACAATGCATGTATCTCAAAGTAAAGACCTTTTACCAGGATTGTTTTAAAGACTCAGTGGATATTTTTGTTCTATTTCTGCATGTACCCTGATCTGTCTGAAAGACTGTAATCCAATAAACCCAGATCGCAACCAGAAGGAACTAGAAAGACTAAGCAAGTTGGGGTGGGGGCATCCCATTGCACCTGCAGTCTGCAAAGACAAAAGCTGAGGGAAGAGAGGACATAAGGACAGCATCCAGTGAGCAGAGTCAGGACACCAATACCTTCCTTGAAGTTGAATTGAAGATAGCTTTTGCATAAGTAAAGCAAGCATTAAGTCACATGGTGACTAGCAATTCTAGGGGAACTGTTACCCAAAGAAATGCTTCAATGAGAAAATAAAAAATAGGTTGAAGTGGAAAAACAAAGTTTTGAACCCTATCTCAAATCTAATCCTGAAGGAAGTATCTCTGACAGTGTATAAAAATATGTGAGTTAACTTTAAGAAAAAGTAGAGGGACTTCAAATACTATATATTTAATTGAACTTATTTTCAGAATGTTCTTATTTTTGTATTCCTGATCCTTTTTCTATTGAACTCCAATTTACAAAATAAAAGACAGATCTCAAATGTACTGATCAGTTTCAGTAATTGTTTTCTATAACACCCACATACATACATTGTAAACTATGATACTCTGAAAAGCTGTCTTGTACCTTGCCCCAGTCATATATATCATGTATCTGCAATTCATTTTTTTTTTTTTGGTTGAGTAGCGTTCCATTGTATATATATCTCACAATTATTTTATTCTACCATTGATGGACACATGTTGTTTAGTACTTTTACCTACTTGGATTAAACTATCATGAATTTTCTTAAATTAGGCACTTTATGAACATATGTTTTTATTTTCATTGCATAAATTCCTTAGAGTGAAACTACTAAGTCATAAAGAGAATGTCCTAGTTCACTTTTGCTCCTACAATAAAATACCACAGACTGGGTGATTCACAGACAATAAAACATTTATTTCTCACAATTCTGCAGGTTGGGATGTTCAAGATCAAGGTATCTGCAAGTTTGGTGTTTCGTAAAGGTTGCTCTCTGCTTTCAAGGTGACATCTTGCAATGCATCCTCTGTAGAGATGAATGCTGTGTCCTCACATGGTGGAAGGGACAGAAGCAAAAAGGAGTGAATACTAGTTCCCTCTAACACTTTTATAGGTTGCACATGCCATTCACAAAGACTCTCCCCTCATACTTTAATCACCCCCAAAGGTCAGAGCTGTTAATACTGTCACATTGGCAATTAAGTTTCAACCTATGAATTTTGGGCAACCCATTGAGACCATAGTAGAAAGTGTAGCAAGTAGATGCTCAACTTTATAAGACTGTTAAACTGTTTTCCTATGATTTAACATTGTATATATGCCACAGCAGTATTCAAGAGAGTCATTTGTTCCAGATGGTGGTCAACATTTGTTGCTGTAACTCTTAAATTATAGCCATTTTGGTGAGTACATAGTGGTATCCCATCATGGTTTTAATTTGTATCCATTGACTGATAACTAATGATTTTGAACCATTTTTCATACAGTAATTGACCATTTGACTATTTTCATCTGTCAAGTTCTGTCCAAGAATTTTGCTTACATACTGTGTTGAGTTGTTTCTTTGTTTTAAAAAAATTGAAAGAGTCCTTTATATATGCTAGATTTTAACCCTTTGTTAAAGTTGTTTTACAACTCTTATCACAGACTATGGTTTGACTCTTCATTTTTATTGGCATTTTTTTTGATGAAAGACTAATTTCCTTGACAGTCAATTTACCTACTTTTTTCTCTTTAATTAGCATTTTTCGGATAGTGCGAAAGAAAATTTTGTCTACTATGTCATTGTGAAGACATTCTCTTATGTTCACATCTAGATGTTCTGTAATTTATCTTTAAGATTTATCTCAATGATGTTTCTAGAATAAGCACTTGTGCATGTATGAAGTCGGGTCTGTGTAGCATTCCTTTCATATTGATGTCATTATTCCAGCACATTTGTTGAAAAGACTTTCTTTATCCATAGAATTGCTTTCATACCTTTGTAAAATGTCAATAGAGAGTACAAGTATGGTTCTAATCTGGTCACTATTCTCTTCCATTGATCTATTTGTGTGTATTTAACCTACTACCACACTGTCTTGATAGCTGTAGATTTATAGTAAGCCTTGATATCAGATAGTGTAAATCCTTCAATTTTGCTGGACCTTTTTTTCAAGATTGTGGTGGTTGTTTTGGGACCTTTGCTTTTCCACATATACTGTAGAACGAGCTTCTCTATTTTGGTTTTTAAAAAAACCTGCTGAGATTTTAATTGAGATTACATTGAAACTACAGATCAATTTTGGGAGAACTGACATCTTAAAACTGATCCATAAACATCATATATCTTCCAGTTATTTAGGTCCCCTCTAGGGTCTCTCAGCAATGTTTTGTAGTTTTTAATGTAGAGGTCTTGCGCATATTTAAGTGAGTTCATTTATAAGTATTTTATCTTACTAATCCTATTATAAATGTTATTACTTTTCATTTAATTTTTAATTATTGTTAGTATACAAATATAATTGCTTTCTGGATGTCGTCTGGTATTACGTGACCTTTCTAAATTCACCTATTAGTTACTATGAACAGTCTTTCCATAGAGTTATTGGAATATTCTACAGGCTAAATGATGTCATGTACAAATTAAAGCAGTACAGTTTTTTTTCCTTTTCTATATTTTTGGTTTTTATTTTTTCCTTGACTTATTTCACTGACTAGGGCCTCTAGTAAAATGTTGATGAGAAATGTTGAAAGTAGATTTTAGGCCTTGTTCCAAATTTTAAAGAAGTGTTTAATCTTTGACATTGTCTGATATTAGCTATATATTTTTGTATATGCCTTTTGCAACACTGGGAATCTTTCATTTCTATTCCAAGTTTCCTAAGTTTTATTATGAATGCATCTTGAATTTTATAAAACACTTCTGCATATATTAAGGCAATGTTATGGTTTTTTTCTTTTTTATTCTATCAAAGTTTTGAATTACATTGATCACTTTTCTCCTGTTAGTTCAACCTTGAGTTATTACAATAATTCTATTTGGTTACAATGTTTTATCCTTTTCATATTGTGCTGTATTTAATTTAAAGATATTTTGTGATGGATACTTTCTATCTATACTTGTAAGGAAAACTGGTCTGTGGTTTTCTTCTGATGTCTTTGCCTAGTTGGTAGGAGGACAATGTTGGCCTCATAAAACAACTTGGGAAGTATCCTCTGCTTTCTGAAAAAAATCGTCAATTACAATTTCTTGTTTAAAAGTTTAATAGATTTAGCACCAAAATCATGTTAAAATATTTTAAATTGTCAATGGAATTCTTTTATTTGATATAGATCTAGTATAATTAAAAAATCCTTGTGTCAAATTTGGAGATTTGTGTCATTCAAATAATTTGCCTATTTCATCAAATTGTCAAATTGATTGTAGTCAAGTTGTTCATAATATACTCTCATATCATTGTAATCTCTGTAGGATTTGTAAAATTGTTCTTCTTACTTGCGTGTTATTAGCAATTGATCTTTCTCCCTTTTCAATCTACCTAGAATTTATCAGTTTTTATTGAGCTTTTTATAAAAACAACTTTTGGCTTTGATTTACTTTATCTGTCCCTTTTATGTTTTACTCATTTCAGCTCTGTTGACAGATTTTCTTCTACCTGTTTGAATTTTAATTTCTTCTATTTTAGATTATCTAGAAGTAAGCTTAGATAATTGATTTTAGAAATTTATTATTTTCAAAACTTAGAATATTTTACAAGTTATCAACTTCTTTCTTGACCCTACTTTAGTGGTACTTGACAAGATTTGATATTGTGTGTTTCCATTATCATGCATTTGGAAACGTGTTCTTATTTTTCTCAGTGTTGCTTTTTAACTAATGAATTATTTCAAAATTCTGTTTAAGATTCAATGTGATTCCAATTAAAATCCCAATGATGTACCTCATAGAAATAGAGCAAGCAATCATGAAATTCATTTGGAAAAATAGGAGACCCTGAATAGCCAAAGCAATCCTTAGCAAGTGAAGCAGGAAGTATCACAATACCAGACCTTAAACTATACCATAGAGCAATGGTAACAAAAACAGAATGGTACTGGCATAAAAATAGACATGTACACCAATGGTACAGAATAGAAGACACAGACAAACCCACATAAATACAGTTATCTCATACTAGACAAAGGCACCAAAAGCAATACAATTGGAGAAAAGATAGCCTATTCAACAAATGATGCTGGGAAAACTGGAAATTCACATATAACAAAATGAAATTAGACCTCTATCTCTCACCCTGCACGAAACTCAACTCAAAGTGGATCAAGGACCTAGGAATATAGACCAGAGAACCTGCACCAAATAGAAGAAAAGTAGGCCCAAATCTTCATCATGTTGGATTAGTACCAGACTTCCTTAGCAAGACTCCAAAAGCACAAGAAATTAAAGCAAGAATCAATAGATGGGATGGATTCAAACTAAAAAGCTTTTTCTCAACAAAGGAAACAATAATGTGAAATGAGAGCCTACAGAGTGGGAGAAAATCTTTAACACAGGCACTTCAGATACAGCACTAATCTCCAGAATTTTAAAGAATGCGAGAAACTTAACACCAAAAATACAAATAACCCAATCATAAATGGGCTAAAGGTCTGAGTGGACACTTCACAGAAGAAGATATACAAGTGATCAACAAATATATGAAAAAATGTTCAACATTACAGAAATGCAAATAAAACTACTGTAAGATTTCATCTGACTTTAATTAGATTGGCTATTATCAAGAACACAAGCAACAATATTTGTTGATGAGGATGTGAGGAAAGTGGTACTGTCATAGATTGCTCTTGGGATTGCAAATTGGTGCAGCTATTCTGGAAAGCAGTTTGGATATTCCTCAGAAAACTTGGAATGGAACCACCATTTGATCCAGCTATCCCACTTCTTGGTCTATACCCAAAGGACTTAAAATCAGCATTCTACCATGATGCAGCCATATCAATGTTTATAGCAACTCAATTCACAGTAGCTAAACTATGGAACCAACCTAGATGTCCTTCAATAGATGAATGGATAACGAAGCTGTGGTATATATACACAACAGAATATTACTCAACCATAAAGAAGAATAAAATTATGGCATTTGCCGGTAAATGGATGGCATTGCTAAGTGAGATAAGCCAACCCCAAAAAACCAAAGGCCAAATGTTTTCACTAATGAGTGGATGCTGATACGTAATGGAGGATAGGGGATAGGGGAAGAATAGAGAAACATTGGATTGTGTAGAGGGAAATCAGGTGGAGAGAGGGTGGAGGAGAGGAAAGATGGTGGAATGAGACAAACTTCATTACTCTATGTACATGTATGATTGCATGAATGGTGTGACTACATTGTGTACAACCAGAGAAATGAAAAGTTGTACTCCACTTGTGTACAATGAGTCAAAATGCATTCTGCTGTCATGTATAACTAAGTAGAACAAACAATTAAGAAAAAACAAAAAACAAAATTCTGTTTAATTTCTAAACATGGGCAATTTTTCATATACCTTTGTTACTGATTTCTATTATTTTCTATTTGAATACCACCATGGTTAAGGAGTACATTCTATATAACTCTAATGATTTTATATTTATTGAAAATTCTCTTAAAGACAAGTATGGTCTAGGGTAGTGAATGTTACTCATGCACTTGAAAAGAATGTGTTTGCTGCACTGTTGGATATTGTATTAGTCCTTTCTAGCTGCTGTAACAAGTTTTAAACTGGGAGTCTTATGAACAGCAAACATTTATTTCTCAAGGTTCTGAAAACTGAGAAGTCCAAAGTCAAAGTGCTGGCTGATGCAGTGTCTGGTGACAGACCGCTTCTTCACGAACAGTGCCTTCTTGTTGTCTTCTAACAGCAGTGAAAGGCACTACTTTGCTATGCAGGATCTCTTTTTGCTAACCTTGATTAATAATGTTATTCAAATCATGTGTATCCTAACTAACATTTTGTCTAGTTGTTCTAGCAGTTATTGAGAAAGGAATGGTAAGATTTCCAACTATAATTGTAGATTTGTCTATTTCTTCCTATAATTCTGTCAGTTTTTGAAGCTTTGTTATTAAGGAATATGAACCTAATTACACTTCATGGATTACAAAATTTATGTGTTTGTGATTTATTTTATCAATATAAAGTCTTTTTTTTTTCTGCTAGTGATATTTGTGTCCTGAGGACTATTCTTTTCTGATATTTTCATACTCATGCCAACTTTGATATGATTAGGGTTTACATTCTTTGTCATGATCCTATCTCTGTTTTTCAGCTCATTATTATTTTCGTAGCTTTAAGTTCTGGTTGGTATCTTTCATTTCTTATGGATTCTTATACTTCAAACCAACTTTATTTATTTGAAAATGTATGTTCATTTTTAAGGTATATTTTCACTGGATATCTACTTCTAGATCAATGGCTTTTTTATGTTTAAAGATATCAGTACAAGCTGGATGCAGTGGTACATGCCTGTAATCTCAGTGACTCAGTAGGTGGAGGTGGGAGTATTGCAAGTTCAAAGCCATCCTCAGCAACTTTGCCAGACCCTGTGTCAAAACCAAAAGTAAAAAGCACTGGGGATGTAGGTCAGTGGAATAGCTCCCCTTGGTTCAATTCCTCATGCTGAAATAAATAGATAAATAAATAAATAAATAGATAGATAAATATCAGTCCCTTGTCTTCTGCCTTGTATTGTTTCTGATGAGCAACCAGCATTCTTATTTTTTTTTCTCCTGTAGGTAATGTGCCTTTTTTCTATATATATGATTTCAAGTAATTTTATTGTGATATCCCTAAGTGTAGTTTTCTTTGTGCTTATTCTGTTTCATGTTTATTAAGATTCTTGGATCTGTGGGTTTATATTTTTCATAAAATTTTGAAAAATTTTGCTTGCTATTTCTTCAAACATTCTTTTTATGTCCCAATCTCTGTCCTCTCATTTTGTGAAAGCATTCATGTGTATTCAACTCCTTGATATTGTCATTCAGGTTACTAAGACTGTTTTCAGCCTTTATTTCTTTCTAAGCCTTCATTTGTATAGTTTTTTGTCCTGTTTTCAATTTATTGATCTTTCTTTGTTAGTGCTGAATCTGCTATTAAGCACATGTATTGATTTCTTATTTCAGTTTTATAGTGCTTTTCATTTCTCGAATTTCCATTTGGTTCTTTTTATAATTTCCTTTTGTCTGCTAAAATTTCTGCATATTTTACTCCTAATGTCCATGTTTTTCTATAATTCTTGAACTAATTTATAATAGCTCTTTTGAACTGATTTTCTGCTAATACCTACTTCTGTCTCATTTGTAGGTCATTTTTATTGATTTTTTTCTCCTGATTTTGGGTCACATTACCATATTTATTCACATTTAGCATTTTTTAAATTATATGTTATACATTCAGAATGCTATACTCTTGAATTTCTAAAGTTTGTTCTATTTATTTATTTATTTTTTATTTTGGTACTGGGGATTGTATCCAGGAACACTTTACCACTAAGCTACATCCCCAATTCTTAGCCTGTTATATTCTCTTAAGACATACCAAATTTTTGTCCTGGTAGGTAATAAATTTACATGTGCATCAGCTTGATTTTTTGAAGCTTGTTTTTAAGCTTCATTAGGGCATTAGCAGCTATGGTAGAGTTAAAATATCCATGTTACTTATGTGTGTTCTTTCTTGAGTCTCATTTAAATGTCAGTGATATTCAGGAATCTCTCTTCTATCTGATTGGTCAGAATATGAATGACAGCTAGTACTTTGCAAACTTGAATCACCATTCAATTCATAGATTCTCAATAGTTTTCATTTTTATTTTGTTGCCTTGCACATATTAGTATTCAGCTAAAGACTTATTGGGACATTTCTGCAGATTTCTGGAGTTGCTTCTCTGCATAGTTCCCTCTTGTCTGTTAGTCTGTCTCATAAATTCCAGCTAAGTACTCAGTACCTAACTTTGAATTCTATTTCTTTAGCTCAGCCCAAGTGCCATCCTCTGTGTTCCACCTGCATATGATGAAATAGGGATAAAGACCCTTGGCAGGTAGCCAGGGTGATAATTGGGCTCAATTCCTGTGTTTCTCTTTTGTCAGTAATTGTAACCTGTACTACCTATTGTGCACTATCTGAAACCATTGTTCCTTATATATTTATGAAGTTTTAGTTATTTATATTGTGAGGAGTAGTCTAGCACTAAGTACTCCATCATGGCTAGAAATGGACTTGCAATTTCACCATTTGTTATTTCATTATGACCAACTTGAAGCCTACAGAAAAGTTGAAAGAGGAGCACACACACACTTAGATTTTCCAATTACTATCACCTTTCCAAATTTCTCTCCTCTCTTTGTCATGCATAGATCATTATTATCTATTAATTTGTGGAACCTTCTGAAATGAAGTTTCAGATAGCGTGAAACTTCACCTTTAAAAACTTCAGTATGTATATCCTGAGAGCAAGAAAATTATCTTAAATTATCACAGTACCATATTATATTCAATAATTTTATCATTGTTAAGCTAATATCATCAAATAGCTTATATTCAAATTTCCCCAAGTATCCTCCCAAAGATCTTTAGAGATTTATTTTTAAATCGAGGATCCATTCGAAACTCACTTATTGTGTTTGATGGTTATATCTCTTTAGCTTCATTTGGTCTAAAATAGCTCTCTTTGCCTTTTTTCTTTTATCTCTATTACCTTTTTAAAAAGTCCAGGTCACATATTTCAGATTTTCTCTCCATGATTCAAGTCAAACACATTGGGCAAGAAAAATCCACAATGTTGTGTACTTTCTGTTTGTACCATATCAGGGGCAAATATTCTAGTTCATTTCTTCCTAAATGAGGCCTAGTATGATCTCTTATTTAATTTTTATGCCAGATTTCTCCACTATAAAGTATCTTTTCCTTTTTACAATCAATATGTAATCTGTGGGTTGATCATTTGAGAGCATGTGGTTGCCACATTTCCCATATCCTTTTTGACCCAATGATTTTAGTAACCATTGATACTAAATCTATTATTATACTGGGAATTGTGAACTGGTGATTTTTCTAATTTGAGTGCCTCTTTTATATTTATTATCTAAAATTGTTTTGTAATGAAACATCTCACAAATTTTTATCTCGGATAGAAACATTTTTGAAAAGTAACTAAATGATGAACTCTGAAAAAAAATCCATAGAAACTAGTATACATTTCATCAGTGTCCCTGATACAGCCTGAGTCTTAACCACACTAAGGATTTAAGTTGAGCTACCAGTCAGAAACTTGCTATGTAAACTCATCCAGAGCATTACTTCTCAGAAAGTTTGTTCATGTCCTTTCCCAACCAAGCCCATCTCCATCGGCTAGGGAACAAACATTGTTCTGTTTTTCTTTTTCTTTTTTTTTTCCATTTATGTTTTTATTATTTTTATAATAATAATTTGAGGCTGACCTCAAATGTACAATTCTTCTGCTTCGGCCTTCCAAGTAGTTGAGATTACAAGCATGCATCACCATGCCCAGCTAAATAACAGATTTTCATTTTACCATAGTGTTGAGATTTGAACCCAGAGCTTTGATAATGCTAGGCAATCACTGCCATTGAGCTACATCCCCAACCCTTGTTCTGATTTTTCTGACTATAAATTAATTTTTCTGACTCTAAATTAATTTCCTGTAATTATTCACATAAATGGAATAATATAAAATGCAATCTTTTTAAGGCTTATTTCAAAAATAAACATGTTTTGAAGATTTATCCAATGTCATTGCATGTATCAGCATTTCCTTATCATTGCTGAATACTAGTCCTTTGTAGTTAACTCTACAATTTGTTCATTAATTTTCCATTCATGAAAACCCTAACTCTTTCCAGTATTTTTTTTTTTTGCTATTATGAATAAATATTCTATAAACATTGTGGTCATTAGATTCTAGGCTGGTTTCTCCATGGTTTTTATGCCCTGGTGTTCCTTTCACCTTGAATGATGGGAGTATTTGTGGTTTGATTCTAACACAGAATAGGGATGTTACTCCCATGATTTTGTTAGAAGTTCCTATCTACCTAGCATACTGTTTACAAAGTCTCTCACATGAGTCAGCTTAGATGAAGTAAGCGATCATGTTGAGAAGGCCATATGGTGAGAAGATAAGGGCAAACTTCAGTTAAGTACGCCATAAACTGGGGCCCTCAGGAGCACAACCACAAAAGTTACTTCTTCCAACAATCCAAGTGAGCTCTGAAATGGATTTTTTTCCCAGCTAGTCTTCAAAGTGAAAATGTATCTCAGGTGACACTTTGATTTTAAGACTCTAAGTAGAGGACCCAGCTAACATATATTTGGGTTCTAAATTCATAAAACCATGAGACAATAAATATATTTTGTTTCATGCCATTAAGTTTGTGGCTGTTATGAAGTAATACCTAATGCAGTCATTCTTATTCTAGTTAATTTGTGAACATGTGTTTTCATTTATCTTGTATATGCCTAGGAGTGGAAGATTCATATTTATACCTATAAGAAATTCCAGGTTAATAAGTGTATTACATAGTTCTCTATCAAGAAAGAAACAATAATGTATGTGTGTGTATGTGTGTGCCTTTTAAATTATAGTAAGTACAGTCAGTCAGTAAATGTATAATGGTTTGTCATTATACACACACACATATACACAATTGTGAATGTACATTATTGGTGTATACACACATGCTTACATATATATAGTGTATACATATAGTGTGGGTGTATATACTATACACATATAGTATATGTGTGTATGTACTTATATGAAATACACATATACATGTATGCAGTGTACACATATACTATTTAAGTACATGTGCATATCTGTATGCATATATATACATGTATGTATATATACTATATAGGTATGTATATATGCTATATACATATATATACACCATGTATGTATATAATATATACATATATATGTATACACTATGTGTATACACATATGCACATGTACACATGGTATACATTTACAATTGTGTGTGTGTGTGTGTGTGTGTGTGTGTGTGTGTATGTGTGTGTATAGATAGATAGACAGAATAGATAGAGATATATAAGAGAATTGGCCTGTGAGATTATCTAAGCCGAGAAGTTGCAGAACAACCTGTCCTTAGCTGGAGACCTTTGGAATAATTATAATGTGTTTTATTTCAAGCCTGAAAAACCGGTCCAAGATATCAGTGAAGTTAATGGTAGATATAACAATCATTTTGAGGTAGAAAACCTGAGATTCCTTGGAGGGGGCTGTTGGTGTAATTTATGGAATCAAAGGCCAGAGAGCCTGGACTTTTGATGTCCAAGGCAAAAGATAAAGTGTATACTCACTCTGGAGAGGGAAAGGGGAGTTCGATTTATCTTTGATGATTGTTCTTCCTGGGATCTTGGTTGATTGTATGGTGTCTACCCACACTGAAATTAGATCTTCCCTACCTGGTTCACTCATACTCACCTTCCAACTTGCTTTGAAAACACCCTCAGAGACATCAACAAAATGATGCTTTACTGGATTTCTAGGTATTTCATTCATTCAAGTTGATACCTAAAATTAACCATCACAAAATGATATTACAATACTGTCTCTAAAGTTATTTGAACATTTTTACATTCTCATCAACAGTGCATGGGACTTCTAGTGACTCTACATTTTTAATCAATGTTTACTGCTGTCAGTATTTTTAATTAGAGTAAGTAAATGTATAATGGTATCTCATTGTGGTTTTAATTTGCATTTACTTGATGGCTAATGATATTGGGCACTTACATTCTTGTACTTATTGGTCATTTATGCATGGCTATTCAAATTACTAGCCATTTTTTAATTTGGTTTTTGATCTTTTTGTTATTGACTTGTAGGTTTCTTTTTAAAAATACATATATATCCTGAACACCAGACTTTGATGTTTTGCAATTATGGTTTTTGAATCTTTGACTTGCCTATTTACCCATAAAAAATGGTAAATGTTTGAGGTGATGGGTATACTAAATACATTTATTTTATCATTATACAGTGTATACATGTATTTATTTTCTTAAATGTGTATTTCAATAAGAAATTTTTAATTTTTCTGATATAGTATATTATATTTTTTATGTTTTTAACTTTCTGTGCTCCTCCTAAGTCCCAAGGGGTTTTGTTTTGCCTTCATTTTGTGCTTCATTGTTTTTGCTTTTCTGTTTAAGCCCATGATGAATTTCAAATTAAATTTTTGTATAGTATAAAGTTAAAAGCAAGATTGTGTTCCCTTCCCCCAATGTGGATTACTCTAGCATAGTTTTTTAAAAGATCTTCTACAGTGTTTTGTCACCTTTGTCAAAAAAATCAAATAATCATGGAAATCTGGGTCTATTTCTAGTTTCTCCATTTTGTTGCTTTGGTCTATTTGCCAGTCTGTATGATTGTGTCATGATTTCTTGATTATTATAGCTTTGTAGTACATATTGAATTCATATTGAATAAGATCTCCAGTTTCATTTTTATTTTAAATTCCTCAGATATTCTAGGTCCCTTACATTTCCATTTATATTTTAGAATCAGCTTGTCAATTTCTACAAAGTATCCTGCTGGGATTATGACTGGTTTTGCTTTGAATTGATAGATACATACAGAGAATTGTCATCTTAACAACTTGACTCTTCCAATTCCTATTTATTTGGATCCCTTCTAATATATTCACAATGTTTTGTAGTTCTTAGTTTTAGAAGTCTTGCATGTCTTTTATTATATTTATTCTTATCCAGTATTTTTGTAGCAACTGTAAAAACATGTAAAATTTTTATTTCTCAACTATTTTTGCTTATAGTATAATATTTTTGAACTATTACTTTATGTTTTATCCATGACCTTGCTCTTGCTACCTAGAAAATAAATTAAATCCATCATTCCTGGTGCAAATGTGAGATTTTCAAACACATACGAAAATCTGTTTCATCTGCACATTTTCCCCCTAAATCACTATGCATTTTCTTCTTACAGTTTGGTGGCAGCTGATGTCTTTATCAGTCCCTACATAATTTAATTTACTTAGTATTGAATAACTGCTCTGAACCCTCTAAAACTGATTGGGGCAACCTAGGTCCTGTCACTTTCAAGATTATATGATCCTGTTCTTCAACCCCATAGGTATGCTAAACCAAAACCAACAGATGTGTGTTTAGAAATTTACACTTTAAATTTGAAATTTTCAGTGAAAATAGGATGACTTTTATATATTACTAACTTGTAAGAGTGAAAATAATATGCTAATAGTAATACTGAAGTCATAGGTGGGGAATAGACGCTTGTGTATTATCACTTGACTAATCACAGAAAGACCATCAGAGGTGGAGACAATTTATTCTGGTGATTGTTAAACTTTTTATTTGTATGTTTTTGTGTGTGTACCCTTCCACATTCTTTCCATTACAAGTAATGTACAGGGCTCAAATATTTATAAAGTTAGGAAAAAACATAGCTTTTCTGGTTGAAGTGAAGGTAGAAGTTGTAGATCCCATGGTGTTTCTATGAGACCTTTTTTGTTATGCTAGGGTTCAGAGGAAAATTTGGGAAAGCAATAAGCTATTCAAATCTCCCTATTTTAAAGAAGTAAGGACAATATGTGTCCTTTGGTCTGGCCCAGATATTTATAAAATTTTTTGTTCTGAGCAAGTCACTTAACTTTCTTTAGGTATTAGTTTCTCATTTGTTGACTTGGGTACGTGAAACCTGTTGGACATATCATAAAGATATTGTAGAGATAATATGAGATGTTATATATTGAAAGGACTTTAGAAACTACCACGAATTTCCTAAATGTGAAATTATATTATCATTATTATAATAGATTCCTCTACATTACAGGAACATTTTAGAACTAAGAAATGCAAGTTTTAAAATAAAATAAATTGGATGTGTCTTAAACTGATATGTTGCTTGTAATCTTAGACTTGTGGGATATTATCATGTGTCTTATTACCTGTGTTTGTGTGTGAACTCAAGCAGACCAACCACAAAACAGGAGTTCAGAAGAATTGTTATAAACACAAAGTTACTGCATCTCAAAAAAGTGTAGCATAACAAGGGTGGGGAACAGTAGGAGATAAAGTAGTGTATTTTGAAATGTGGTCAGTGGATCATAACTGACAGTTTCCAACAGCCACAAATTCTTTAAAATATCATCCATGGCACAAAACTAAAAGATGGTCTTCTCTTATAGTTACTCTGAAGAAGTTGCTACTTCTATGTCCATTTCATAATGAATATTGTATCACTGGATATGGAGAGCAAATATCAGCATTAAAAACCAACCATAGGCATTTGTGTTGAAAGTTACACCACTAAAGCATAAGCAATCTTTCAAATGACCTTTTAATAAGAAAATCAAACAGGTGTAATGGTCTGAACTATAGTTCATTTATGAATTCATAATTGTTAGAAACTTGAATTTCCTTTGGAATCAATAGGTGAATTTATTAAAATAATTTGATTGATATTAATCAGCAAGCACAAAGTCACAGTTTCAGCTTTCAAAGTGTTCTTCTGCTCCCAGGCCAAGTAGGCACTTGAAAAGAAATAGGAAAGAAACATGTTAGCTTCTCTGGGAAGAAGGCAATTATTTCATCTTCTGAGTTTATATTCAGAACACATCCATAGCAAATATAATTTAAGTCCACATCATAAATATTCCAAAAGAAATATTCAGTGGTTCCCAGAACTTGGAGTCACCTCTTTGGACACCAGATCATTCTGAGATATGCCATCACCTTCATCTAGGGGACAACTATCACAGCACATTTATTGTAGTGCTCCTAATTTAAGGAGAAAATATCTATAAAGAAGACTATGATGCCCTCTGAATTACATAGAAAGAAAGTGATCATTTCTATTTTTTATTCCATCTAAACATTTAGTTAACCTGGGGCTCTGGTGGTATGAGGAACTTGCTTAACTGATGCAGTGCTTCCGTATTTGCTTTGGAAACAGAGTGAGGCACGAAGTCCAGTGCCTTGTACGAAGGTCCCAGAACAATCTAAAGTGCTGTTGTTATTATTATAGTTATTCTGGATTACCACACGCTCCTTTTCTCTCCTCATACACATGCATTAGTGAAGAATACTTTACAAATCATGGAAGGCATGTTTTACATACATATAACTTCCACCTTACATAAAAGTGTCTAGGCTATCTGTGAAATCTATGCTTCTAAGACAGTGCCTAGCACTCGAGTAATGGGGTAATGGTAGCTAAATAGAATCAGAATACCAGATATAATTTAAATAATAATGGTGCATGGAATCTAAGAAGTGTATTCTAATTACTCTTGAGGTCATGATCATCAGTACAGACTCTTCATGTGGGAGAGCAGTAAGTTAAAAGAATTGTGCGTGAAGAGGTAAATAAAAAGGAGGTAGTGAAAAATCCAGCCCTTTGCACAGTACCTCAAATACAATTAAGTGCTCAGAAGAACGTGTGGAATCATGAAGTTTCCCTATTTTTTTCTAGGTCAGCTTCCTTCTCTTGGATCACATGTAAAATAATGTACAGGAAAGTTTTTAGAAGAAAGTATGGGAGGATATTTTTATCAACCCATTGTAGTGATGCTTTTCCTTTTTAAAAAATAGAGTGAAAAAATACTAACCATAAAAGATAAGATTGATATATTGGACACATTAAAATGTAAACTTCTGTTCATTACTGAGAGTGAAATGGCAAGTCTGAAATTTGAAAATCATTTATAATATGCATGTAACTGCAAAGTGATTGGTATCTAGAATATAATTTTAAAACATCTACTAAAAAAACCCTAAGTAAAAATTGCAACCTGATAGCTAAAATGGGTGAGAGTCATCATAGGAATTTTAAAATAGGTGAAACAAATAAAGAGAATAAAAACATAAAAAGATGCTTATCTCATTACTAATCAGATAAACAAAATTAAGCGAACCATGAAATAGCATTTTACACATTTTGAAGAATTAGAAATATTAATACAAAATGTTAGCAAGCATAAAGATCCATATGAACACTCAATGTGTGCAGGGGAAAGTAAATTTGACCTTGAAAAACAATTAGGTATTATTTGATAAAGTTGAACATTTGCATATTCTGTGGCTTAGCAATTCTGACTTAGGAAAGTAGGTTTTAGAGAAATTCTTGTACAGGTTCACCAGGAGAAGTGCATAGGAAATATTCCTAGGAGCAGTGTTCCCAATAATTTTAGGAGGATGGAAAAATAATGGAAGAGTATATTTTGATATTTTGAAAATAGAATATCATACAGCTCTGAGAAGGGACAAATTATAGCTCAAAAATGCAAAATAGATAAATCTGTGGAGCTAAAAAGCAAGAAAAACAAATTATATGCTGTTTATGAATACATAAAAGTGTCAAGACTATTTTTAAAAACAAGTGAATAGGACTGGGATGGTGGCTCAGTGGTGGAGCACTTGCCTAGCATGTGTGAGGCACTGGGACCGATCCTCAGCATCCTGTAAAAATAAATAAATAAAATAAAGGTGAAAAGAAACCAAGTGACTAATAAACATGAAATTTGCAAACAGAATTATTACCTCTGGAGGAAGGCAGGAAGATGAAATAGGGAAGAAGCACACAGGTAAAGTCAATGGTGTTAGTAACTTATAGTAGTTAGTTTGGAAATTGTGGTCTTGGGGTGTTTGTTTTATTATTACATTATGATTATGGCAATATGCATTAAATACATTCTTTTATATACATTAAATATTTTATGATTTCCTGTTAAAAATACTTAAACACCATCAGTTCCTGCTAGTGAGTACTTCCCCATTACTTTACTTAACCCTTTACCATCCCCCTCATTTCCTTTTATATTAATCAGACCCAGAGCCTGAGGTGTGCAGGGATATCTCTGCTGGATATGAGTTTCAGCTTTCCTTATCTCTCAGTATTAGACCAGTCACATGGAACTTTATTCCTTATGCCTGAATTAGTCTGTTGCCCATCTACCTTTCCAGCTACTTACAGAAGGACTTTTTGGTTATTTCCCTTCTTGCCTAGAAATCTTGTCTTCCACAAAGTCTCTGTTTTAGTTTCTTGCTGTCTTAGCCTATTTCCTACTGCTATAAGAGAGTATCATAACTGGACATGGTGACACACACCTGTCATCCCAGCAGCTCGGGAGGCTAAGGCAGGAGAATCACGAGTTCAAAGACAGAAACTTAGTGAGACCCTAAAAAATTTACTGTGACTATCTCAGAATAAAAAATAAAATTAAAAAAGGACTGGGGATGTGGCATAGAATGGTTGATTTTTAAATATTTCTCATAATGGGGAAAAGTTGAAAGTCCAAGAGAATGATCCTAGAATCTGGCAAGGACCTTGGTGCTGTATCATAACATTTAGAAAGTGTATCACATGATGAGAAAATGGGCAAGAGCAACAGGGTAGAAGGAAGAGAAAGCAGAAAAACCCAATTTGCCTTTTTATCAACCCATTCTCAAGATAACTAAACTCCTTCTGTGATAATGACATTAATCCATGAATGAAGGCTTTGCTCTTATGACCTAATCACCTCTTAAAGGTCCTACTACCTCTTGCCAGGCTTGGTGGTGCATACCTGTAATCCCAGCAACTTGGGAGTCTGAGACAGGAGGATGGCGAGGTCAAAGCCAGCCTCAGCAAAAGTGAGGTGCTAAGCAACTGAGTGAGACTCTGTCTCTGAATAAAATACAAAATAGGGTTGGGGATGTGGCTGAGCAGGTGAGTATCCCTAAATTCAATTCCCAGCACAAAAAAAAAAAAAAAAAAAAAAACCAAAACAACAACAACAACAAAAAAAAACCAAAACAAACAACAACAAAACCAAGGTCCTACCTCTTAACAGCATGACATTGGTAATTAAATTTCAAGATGAGTTTTGTAGGGGATATTCAAACCACAGCCCCTGTCTAGCTATTGGAATCCTGCTTTTTGTTTTGGTTCTCCAGCAATTTTTCATTTGGGGTTGACTTTACTACTTGAGTGTACCCTTACTCAACTGGTTACACCTCCAAATTCAACTTCCATTGCTGCAAGAGTTCCCCCAAAGCTTGTTTCCTGAAATAGGTTTGGTTATACTTCTGTTGTTTCTCCTGCTCACCTGTATTACTAAGTGGAGTCATGAATTTGTCATCCAAGTCCTGAAATAATATGAGGGGAATGAAGATGATAAATTAACTTCTTGAAATAAGTATAGCAAAGATAACTGGCATTCTTTTACTTCTTAAGATCCAAGATTCATTCAAGGAATTGTGGTTCAATCACTGTTTACAGTAATTATTGTCATGCAGCAGGTTTCCCTTTCAGAATAGGGCATACTTATTTCTGGACATTTTTTGGCACAAATAATTGAGTATGCATCATGATGTGCTAAAATAAAAACATTGATGACCCTTGAAACTTTTATCAGATCACAGCAAAAATTAATTTTACTTTAATAATTTATCTTTCTCCTCAAACAGAATATTAAAATGCCAATTTTCTGCCATTTGGACTACATTTAGTCAAATTCTTGGAAGGTGAAATTGTGTGGGTTCAGTCTTTTCTATGAAGATGCATTGTTCTCATTTCTAAATATTTTCTTACGTATTCAGCATTAACTTCCATCACTCCCCCCAAATATTTTTTAAACACTTGAGTTTTTACAAAGATCCGTTGGTTGCATAATCAACATCTTTTATTTAGTACTCTGATTTTTACCTCCAAAGATCTCTTCACGGCAGTGATCTTGGTGTTCTTAGAAGTCACATACTCTTTTTTTATTGTAAACAAATGGGGTACAACTTGTTTCTGTTTGTACATGAAGTAAAGGCATACCATTTCTGTAATCATACATTTACATAGGGTAATGGTGTTTGATTCATTCTGTTATTTTTTTTCCTTCCCCCAACCCCTTCCACCCCTCTTTTCCCTCTATACAATCCCTCCTTCTTTCATTCTTACCTCCCTCCTATCCCCCACTGTGTGTCATCATCCGCTTATCAGCGAGATCATTTGTCCTTTGCTTTTTGAGATTGGCTTATCTCACTTAGCATGATATTCTCCAATTTCATCCATTTGCCTGCAACAAATGCCATAATTTTATTCTTCTTTATGGATGAGCAATATTCCATTGTGTATATATACCACAATTTCATTATCCATTCATCAATTGAAGGGCATCTAGGTTGGTTCCACAGTCTGGCTATTGTGAATTGAGCAGCTATGAACATTAATGTGGCTGCATCACTATAGTATGCTGATTTTAAGTCCTTTGGGTATAGGCCAAGGAGTGGGATAGCTGGGTCAAATGGTGGTTCCATTCCAAGTTTTCTAAAGAATCTCCACACTGCTTTCCAGAGTGGCTGTACTAATTTGCAACGCTACCAGCCATGTATGAGTGTACCTTTTTCCCCACATCCTCGCCAACATCTATTATTGCTTGTATTCTTGATAATCGCCATTCTAATTGGGGTGAGATGGAATCTTAGGGTAGTTTTGATTTGCATTTCTCTTATTACTAGAGATGTGGAACATTTTTTCATATATCTGTTGATTGCTTGTAGATCTTCTGTGAAGTGTCTGTTCATTTCCTTAGCCCATTTGTTGACTGGGTTATTTGTATTCTTGGTGTAGAGTTTTTTGAGTTCTTTGTACAGTCTGGAAATTAGTGCTCTATCTGAAGTATGAGTGGCAAAGATTTTCTCCCACTCTGTAGGCTCTCTCTTCACATTGGTGATAGTTTCCTTTGCTGAGAGAAAGCTTTTTAGTTTGAATCTATCCCAGTTATTGATTCTTGCTTTAATTACTTGTGCTATGGGAGTCCTGTTAAGGAAGTCTGATCCTAAGCCGACATGTTGAAGATTTGGACCTACTTTTTCTTCTATAAGATGCAGGGTCTCTGGTTGCATACAAAACTATATTAAAAAGATAGTGCACCACAATCAAGTGGGTTTTATCCCAGGGATGCAAGGTTGGTTCAGTGTCCAGAAATCAAGAAATGGAATTCACCATATCAATAGACTTAAAGTCAAGAATCACATGATTATTTTGATAGATGCAGAAAAAGCATTTGATAAAACACAGCACCCCTTCATGCTCAAAACACTAGAAAAAATAGGGATAGTGGGAACATTCCTTAACATTGTAAAGGCCATCTATGCTAAGCCCATGGCCAAAATCATTCTAAATGGTGAAAATCTGAAAGCATTCCCCCTAAAAAACTGAAACAAGGCAGGGATGCCCTCTTTCATCACTTCTATTCAACATTGTCCTTGAAACTGTAGCCAGAGCAATTAGACAAACCAAAGAAATTAAAGTGATATGAATAGGAAAAGAAGAACTCAAACTATCCCTGTTTGCTGATGACATGATTATATTTTTAGAGGAACCAGGAAATTCCACCAGAAAACTTTTAGAACTCATAAGTGAATTCAGTAAAGTAGCAGGATATAAGATCAATGCTCATAAATCCAATGTATTTTTATACATAAAGAAAGAGAACTTAGGAAAATTACCCCATTCACAATCACCTCGAAAAAAATAAAATACTTGGGAATCAATCTCACAAAAGAGGTGAAAGGCCTCTACAATGAGAACTACAGAACACTAAAGAAAGAAATTAAAGAAAACCTTAGAAGATGGAAAGTTCTCCCATGTTCTTGGATAGGCAGAATTAATATTGTCAAAATGGCCATATTACCAAAAGTGCTATACAAATTCAATGCAATTCCAATTAAAATCCCAATGATGTACCTCACAGAAATAGAGCAAGCAATCATGAAATTCATCTGGAAGAATAAGAAACTCAGAATAGCTAAAGCAATCCTTAGCAGGAAGAATGAAACAGGGGGTATCACAATACCAGACCTTCAACTCTACTACAAATCAATAATAACAAAAACAGCATGGTATTGACACCAAAATAGACAGATTGATCAATGGTACAGAATAGAGGACACAGACACAAACCCAAATAAATACAGTTTTCTCATACTAGACAAAGGTCCCAAAAATATGCAATAGAGAAAAGATAGCCTGTTCAACATATGGTGCTGGGAAAACTGAATATCCATATGTAGCAGAATGGAACTAAACCCCTATCTCTCACCCTGCACAAAACTCAACTCAAAATGGATCAAGAAGTCACAAAGCTGGGTGATATTAGAGTCACAGATATATGTAGTATCGGGGATGAAAGGGACCTTAAAAACCATCTGTCCCAACTGCAGAACTTATATTACATTATCCACACAATTATGAATTCAGTAGCGAGGGCATTGACAAAAAGTATAACTCTATTCCTTCTCCACAAGCAATGAATTTGTTTAGATGCATTCTTGGATTCCTAGAAACCATGTCTACAGCAGTCAGAATAATTCCCTCTGAAAATTAGCAGGAAAATTTGTATGCTTATTCACACTTGAGGAATCCTTTCTTTTTCTTTTCACATAGAATAATGCACATAATATTCAGTCATTTGCGAAATTATACAAATAGGTATGTCTACATTTCCACTCGGAATTTGGTATTTTTATTTTCTACTAATAAGGTATCTACTATAATATCTCATTCTGACTCTCATCTTTTTTGTATTCCATACCATCGTTTCAGCATCTTGGCATTTTTAATTATCATTATGTTTTGTTAGAACACATCTTTTAAAGAATAAAATTATTTTATGACTGCTTATTTTGAGGCTTTTTACCCCTGCTATCATGCTACCAGAATATGGCAAATGGAATTAATCTGTCAAAACATAAAAGTTGTAAATTTATTATGGACCATTATTCATTTGAAAAAAAAAAAGAGTTAACATTTAATACATGTCATAAAACAAATCCATGGCATTTTCCAAAGTCTAATAGAGAAAAGTTAGATACATATTATCCACATGTGTGATTTAAACTGGATTTTAACAGGCAAATGTCAAAACAGAGAATACTTTGATAATCTTTAGAAAAAATATGTCCTAAGCAGAACTGTGGTCCCAAAAGAAACACATGCTGAATCAGCATTTCAAATATGCCTGAGCCAGTTTAGTCTATGGCTGTTTCTACATAATGTTGGTTAATGAGTTAGAGCCACTAAATACATGCCAAATTGATTAGCCATTGGGTGGGCAGAATAGAGAGGGGAGACATCTTAATTAGTTAGGTTGTTTGATTTTAGCCTTGGACAATATGGTATGAGATTACTCAATCTAGTGCATTACCTTATCTCATTTGATTCTGCTTCACTAAGGCAAGGAAGCATTGATTTAACCAAGTTTCTTTGTACTTGTGTTTCTTTTATTGGGTTGATTGTATCTGATGAGTAAATCTGTAGAACAATACCATATCTAAATGCCCCAGAGCCTGCATAGACTATGCTTGGTGGGCACTAGTGTGAAAATTTCCATTCAATTTTTATTAGGATGTACTCATGCCCTCTGCAAACCCAGAGAGGACAAAGGATCGATCCACTTATAGAACTTGATCTGGTGGAACTCTAACTATCACTCTGGCTACTGTTTCAGTAAATGCTACACACACACACACACACACATATGTGTGTGTATGTTTGGATAGCAATGGATGGATAAATACATATTTATATTCATCCATCCCCATCCCCATCCAATTTTCATTGGAACATATATAGAACTCTCAGGGCTGATTATCAGTTATTTACTTGTTAGGTCACTCATTCATTTCATATATCGATCATTTACTTAGTATCTTCCATGTGGCATAAACTGTAATACACATGGGGGATACTAAGATGAATAATGGTTGTCTCTTCAGAGGTGCTCTGCCTAAGTTGCAATTTCAATAAATATCCAAAAAGGTAAATGCAGAGTATGGGGTAGAAGAATCTTCCTCCAATACTGTAAGGTCCTCTAAGATTTTGTTTCCATGCTTCAGCTTAGTCCTACTGATTCTTCAATCTATTTTATGGCTATAAGGAGGCTGTGGGAGTGGAAGAGGCAAACTTAGAAGGATAGATAACTGCCTCTGATTTACCCAGATTTGTGATTTCAAGCCAAAGGGTATGCTTCAAGTGAGTCACTTAATTGTAACACATGCCATATCTTTTGTTTAAATTTCACTGCATATCTTGACATATCTTATTCATACCTATTATACAAAGTAGATATGGACTAGGGATGCTGACTCTAAAAATGTAACCAACGAAGATGATGTGGAGTTACACTGAATCTAACCTGCATACTTTCTCTGATTTAAAACTATCAACATTCTTTAAAAACATTTTGTATTTATCTGCAGGTAAAAGTTGCTGCTGGGTAGGCAGAGGAAGGAACAACCTCTCCACAGTGGTATCCCATTTCTTAAGGAACAAATTAGGGAGAGTGTAAATGATAGGAGAACTGTAAACTGAGAAAGAACCAAAATGACAAATGCAAATTTCTCTCTAAATCTGACAAGGAGAATGCTGGCCAAAAGGATAATTTTGTAGCAGTTAAATTGCTGAGTCAAAAGTGCAAAACCTTTTATAGGCAGAAATCATCTAGACTAATCTGTTTTGTCAGCAGGGAGGGAGAACAGCAATTCAAATGTATTTTAAAGAAAGACTATGAATGTTTATCCTTATCCGAAAAGGAGAATGCATACATCTGTTTGTTTAAAAGTTGACTTATGCATATTGTCCATATTTGCTGTGATATTTGTCTTTTGGTTTAGTGCCCAAATATTTCAAGGTTCCTTTAATTATTTGCCCTAGGAAATACGTTGACTTCCTGTTGTATAAAATAGGCAGGGTTTACTCTAGAAAATTAGAGAAGAAACTGAATACGTTTGCTTGTGTATGGACTAAAATATATCTACATCTAAATACATCTAAAACAATACAAAGCATATATATTGGCATTCATTAATAAGGACATATTGTTCAACTTCAAGGGATCATTATGTTTTATGCACATTGTTACATTCAATGCAGATGTCAAACTGCCAGTTCAGTAATTAGTGTTACCTGCAACTTGAATAAAATTCAAAATTGATATGTTCACTGCATTCAGTGATTACAGTGCATAGGAAATAAACCAACACATCACAAAGAATACATATACACTTAAACTAAGGAATTTATACTTCATAGTCACTGATTTATCAGTTAAAATATGAGCATTTAAAATTTGTTCATGATAATTTGGTGCATGTTTTGGACAATGACATATGATATTCAAGTGCTTCTTAATAATTTAGAGTTATTTTTAAATTGGGCCATGTCTTGCCCTGCAAAATGATAATGTTCTTGTTTATCATTCTGCCCAAGTTGCACTATGGTAGAGTGAATCAGTTCTTAAGTTATAAATACTGCAGCATAGTAAACCTGCTTTTTCTTTGCATTTAAAGAAACAGTCTGCTGAATAGATGGTTAAGGATATGAAAAAGTTCTCATATTTTAGAATGCATCATTTCTGTATTGAAGATTCTCCAATTGAAGGAAGCTCAGGGTAGCAACCTACTATGCAATTTGTGATTTTGCCTTGGTGTCTCCTTGGAGTCAAAGCATATCACTCAGAGCTAGTCCATTATAAATGTCACCATCATATTTTTAAGAGCTTTTGTTTTTAGGACTAGTAATGTAAAGACGATAGTTCCACTAGGACATAAAACTAAGACAATGTCTAATAAGAAACAAGCATTCTAATAAAATAAAAAATTCAAATGTATCTGAATCAACAGTGTTTGGTATCATTAAATAAAATAGAACATAATAATAATGCCATCTGCTTCATTGTATGTTATTTCATTCAAATCATACAAAACAAAATGTTACTTGGGACACAATTTTGTTTTCCCATTTTACATATGAGGAAGCTGAAGCTCATCTAGAGGATTCAAGTCTTCTAGTGACCACTAACATGGTGCTATACTGCTCCATTTATTTCCAGTTACCAGTATCAATGCTATCATTTGTGTATCACAGATGCCTTTGGTATCTGTAAGATTAGGACAATATCTGACATTATGAAGATAATAAATGATATAGGAATCTTGAAAAGCATCCATTGTGTAACTAGGAAGGATTGCTTATTATAGGTTCCAAAACTTTATGTGTTACATCACTATGGTGAAAATACAATTCCCAGTAGTTGGCAGTTCTTTCAGAAATGTTTCTCTGGTATCATTATTACTAATAAACATTAGTATTTCTATTTCTTTAGTTATAACTTGTATCATTATTGCCTTTAGATATATAAAATAGTATCCTGGTATTGTTTGAGGCTAAAGAAAAAATTATTCTCAGTGGATTTGAGATTTCCTAATTAAAGATTACATAAATATTATTTTCTAGTTACCATCAACAATATTAAGTAGTCATGTGGATTAAATAGCAGATTCAAATCATGAATAATTCAGATATATTGAACAATTTTGCTTCATTTGATATGGGTTCTCAAATATACCTATTTTGCACATAACATTATTCTGTGTAATGTACAAGTTTACTGAGTTAAAAGCCTTAGTTTCTTTCCTCAGAGAATACATAAGTTTTCATGTGTGCTATTTGAAATCACCTTGAAAAATTACTTTCTTTTATTCTAGTGAATCTTCATCATAACTCTTTTGCATATGTAATTGTGATTTCATTACCTGTCAACCTATATTCAAATCCCTTACTTCTCACATCCGATCTTCCTTTTGACTCTATGTCTTAAGTATCTCACAAATTTCCTTTATTTCTGCTTTGATCTCTACTACCATAATTCAGGTCATATTGTAGCAGATACCAGTTAATTTAGGATAATATTTGCAAACAAACATCATGCTTACATACTTCTAGAGATTTCTTTCTTGGATTGTATTAAAAGGTCAGAGGGTAAGGAATCATATTTATGAGTGTTTGGAAGTTGGTGAGAATAAATTATAGCAAATGAAGCAAATATGGAAAAACATTCTCTGATCCTCTATATTACTAGGGAGTATTAGCATCCATCATCTTCTCTTGTCTGTTATTTTTCTTCATAACATATATTCCAGTTTATGAATACTTGTTTTGGTGAATTTTAGATGCCATCATTGTAAGATGCCCCATAACTCTGTAGGTAACAAAAATCAGAATATAAATTCTGCCAATTAAATTATGATACTCAATAAGATACATCCAAATATCAGAGTAGGTTAGACATAAGAGTGTGTCTAATAATAAAATCATTATTTGATTTGTTTACATATAATAATTATATATTCATATTGTCTATCTTTTCCACTAAAGCCTGAAATTCAGGAGGGCAGAAATCATGTCTATTGTTTTCATTATTTTACATTAAGAGAAACTAGTATAATATTTGATATAAAGTCAGGGCTAAGTATGAATTTTTTAAAGCAATGAATGATGTAGGAAGGAACCAAAAATATTTCTTATGCTTCAATGCTACTAAATGTTGTGTGGATTTATTTGTGTATGGAAATGTGGGGACAGTGGATATTGATTTAGAGTACAGATGACCTGCAGAAAGAGATCTGAGAACCATGAAGAATCTTAGCCTTGAAAGGCTAGTTTTCTTACAGTAAAAACCCAGGCATTTAGAAAGTATCTGAACGGGGTTGATACTTAATATTGCATCTGAACATACTTCCCTGAAAAAGTGTTCACTTGACCTTTGTCATGTGTTTATTATAGACTGCATTATAATATTAAAATATATTGTTAACATTTAACCTATTCAATATGTCCACTTCTGAGTTATACCATTATCATATTTTCATCAATTTCTTCTTAAATCTACAAATTTTTGCTTATTAAAATAGTTTACTTTTTCTTGTGTAAAAACTACATGAAATATTTTTTGTAAATTCCACATTTTGTATATGCAGTCATTCTCTTTACTTTGTTAGGTGCTTTTAAATTTAAACTCTGCTTTCTACTGTTTTAACAATGTTATTCTCATTTATTTGGGAATTTTTCTGATATCCTCTTGCCCTTTCTTTGTTTTTTCATCTTTTTATTATTATTTTGATTTTAAAATGTTTCCTAAAGAAGACATATTAGCTAGACTTCTTTCTAAAAACATTTTTTAATCTACCTGGCTTAGTCTTTTAATGCAAGAAGTCACTTCATTCCTAATATAGTGACTTATATGCTTGATCTCATTGCGATCATTTTTCTTTTTTAAATTTATTTTATCTTGTTTCCTAATTTAGTTTTTCTCATGTATCCTGGTTTGAGACAGTGGATATAAATTTGAGGGTCTTCAATGTCTAGGCTTTATTTAAAGCCATAAGACAGATGAGACCACCCAGGCAGTGAGGAAAGATCGATGAGATAAAAGATCTGAGGATTAAGCCTTCAGGTTCTTCAATATTTAAAGGTCATAAAGATTAGAAGGAACCAGCCAAGAAGACCCATAAGGAATAGCCAGTGATGTAAGAGGATTTTCAAAAGAGAAACGGTTGCCCAGGAGACCAGGTAAAGTGTTTCAAGAAGGAGAGAGTGATTAATTATGTCAAATGCTTCTTATGGGCCAAGAAAGATAGGACTAAAACTTGAATTTAACAATGTGGTAACCATTGGTGACTTTTCGGTGGAGTAGTGGGGACAAAATCCTAATTAAAATTGTTTAAGAGAATATTAGTGAGGCTTCTGGTTAAGGCAATGTGAAGAGTTTGGTGGCAAAGTACAAGTATAAAACTGAACAAATTAACCAAAAACAAATATTTCAGGGAAGTGGAAATTGAGCAAAGGCTAGCAACAAACTGAGAAATGCTTATTCTTGAAAAATTGCAAAAGCTTATGATAATGACAGTGTAAATATCACAGTCTGTTTGCCTGGGGAGTTCTCATTCTCCTTACCTCTCCACTAAATTGCTTGGTCAGCAAAAATGATAAGTGTTTTACCATTCAGGGGCTCCTTCTGAAAACAAGAAAATTTGCTGCCTAATTGGGGGGACTTAAGACTTTTTTCTGGTTAAATATGATACAGTAGGTTAGGAAAAATGAAAGGAATCCACAGTTTTGCCAACTGAGATTTCTATCCCAGTTGAGGTGAGCAAGAGGCAAGCCAGAAATTTAATGGGAACACATCAGAAATAAGAGAGTGCCTCCAGGTGCACTGACACACACCTGTAATCTCAGAAGCCTGGGAGGCTGAGGCAGGAGGATTGCAAGTTCAAAGGCAGCCTCAGCAACTTAGTGAGGCCCTAAGCAAATTAGCAAGACTCTGTCTCTAAATAAAATATAAAGAGGGCTGAGGATATGACTCAGTGGTTAAGTGTCCCTGGGTTCAATCCCTGGTCCCAAAACAAAACAAAACAAAACAGAAAGTGCCAAATGAGAAGTTATAAGCCTTCCACACTTCCTTGGTTGAAAGGCAAATTATAAATGTACGAAAGTCTCAAGAAGGTTAACCAAAAATGAAAGCCAAAAGATACCTTGTAATCCTGAACTCACACACAGATTGACTGGCTTTGGGTAGATACTTTTCAGGCTCAATGTGATGGGCTGCAGATCTGGTTCCATGAGAATGTTAGAGGCCAGACTCTAAGGGAAATGACTAAACAGACTGCATTTTGCTCTGAGACTCCATATTATATAGGAAATAAGCTTCTCCCATGGGAACACCCCACCTCTGTACCCATCAACAATTGCTTAGCTTCTCCCTGGGAGCACCCTGTCTCTGTCCCCATATCAGTTACCTAGTATGATATGTTTAGCAATACAAAATGACAATTCTTATGTAATGAAAAAATCACTCTCTGTTTTGATTCCTATTGCTCCTAAACAATGTACCATGTGAACAGTGATTGTGTGGATGTTAGTAACCATTCTTTAGTTTGTACCTAGGTAAGGGTCATTTTGACCCACTTTCCCCTCTCTCGATGATCTCATGATGTTAATGTGTAATTTCGAATCATAGCAACAGACACTTACGGTTAATGAAATTTTTGGTATAAGAACCCCTACAACCCTGTGGTCGGGGCTGGTCTCCCAATAGCCATTTTTTGGGGGCCTTGTGTAAGACAGTCAGCTGGCCCACTTAATAAAGACTCTCAAATTTGGACTTCTCAACGGTGATCGGTATGTTCTTAAGTTGTGCCCCATAACATCAAGATGTTGAATAAAACCTGGATTCAAACTATTGACTGACCATTAAGCTATGGAGGTAAATAGGTGACCCCTGGAAGGTGGTTTAAATATTAATATAGAGTGAGAGCCTTTCTGCACAGAACGAGCTCCAACTCCCTGAGCCAGCGCGTGGCGAGCTCCAGCCTGCAGGTTGCTTCAGGGACCAGGACAGGGCAGCCAGGGACTTCCCCAAGCAGCCCGGCTCCCTCAAGCGGGAAGCGCCTTCCTAGGACAGCTTCTCGGAGCAGACCACAACACAATAATACAAGGCGATTTTAACACACCTCTCTCACAGCTGGATAGATCTTCCAAACAAAAATTGAATAAAGAAACCATAGATCTTAATAACACAATCAAAAATATAGACTTAACCGACTTATATAGAATATACCATCCAACAAAGAACGAATACACTTTCTTCTCAGCAGCACATGGATCCTTCTCTAAAATAGATCATGTTTTATGCCACAAAGGTACTGTTAGCAAATACAAGAAGATAGAGATACTACTTTGTACTCTATCAGATCATAATGGATTGAAATTAGAAATAAATGACAGAATAAAAAACAGAAACTTCTCCAACACCTAGAGATTAAATAATACACTATTATATGATGAATGGATAACAGAAGACATCAGGAGGGAAAAAAGAATTCTTAGAAGTAAACGAGAACAAAGACACATCATATCAAAATCTCTGGGACACTATGAAAGCAGTACTTAGAGGAAGATTTATTTCATGGGGCGCATTCAACAAAAGAAGTAGAAATCAACAAATAAACGATTTAACACTACAGCTCAAAGCCCTAGAAAAGAAGAGCAGACCAACTCCAAAATTAGTAGAAGACAGGAAACAGTTAAAATCAGAGCCAAAATCAATGAAATTGAAACAAAAGAAATAATCCGAAAAATTAACAAAATAAATACTTGGTTCTTTGAAAAAATAAACAAAATTGATAAACCCTTAGCCACACTAACAAGGAGAAAACTTGAATTACTAAAATTCGGAATGAACAAGGAAATATCACAACAGACACGAGTGAAATACAAAACATAATTAGAAGCTATTTTGAAAATCTATACTCCAACAAAACAGAAAACCTCCAAGACATCAACAAGTTTCTAGAGACATATGAATTACCTAAACTGAAAGAGGAGGATATACACAACTTAAATAAATCAATTTCAATCAATGAAATAGAAGAGGCCATCAAAAGCCTAATAACAAAGAAAAGTCCGGGACCAGATGGGTTCTCAGCCGAGTTCTACAAAACCTTTAAAGAAGAGCTCATTCCAATACTCCTCAAAGTATTCCATGAAATAGAAGAGGAGGGAACCCTCCCAAACTCATTCTGTGAAGCCAATATCACCCTAATACCTAAACCAGACATAGACACATCGAGGAAAGAAAATTTCAGACCAATATCATTAATGAACATCGACCCAAAAATTCTCAAAAAAATTTTAGCAAATCGCATGTAAAAATATATTAAAAAGATAGTGCACCACGATCAAATGGGTTTTATCCCAGGGTTGCAAGGTTGGTTCAACATCTGGAAATCAATAAATGTCATTCACCATATCAACAGACTAAAAGTTAAGAATCACATGATTATTTCAATAGATGCAGAAAAAGCATTCGATAAAATACAGCATCCCTTCATGCTCAAAACACTAGAAAAAATTGGAGTAGTGGGAACATTCCTTAACATTGTAAAGGCCATCTACGCTAAGCCCATGGCCAATATCATTCTAAATGGTGAAAAACTGAAAGCATTCCCCCTTAAAAATTGGAACAAGGCAGGGATGCCCTCTCTCACCACTTCTATTCAATATCGTTTTTGAGACTCTAGCCAGAGCAATTAGACAAACCAAAGAAATTAAAGAAATTAAAGGGATATGAATTGGAAAAGAGGAACTCAAACTATCCCTGTTCGCTGATGACATGATTATATATTTAGAGGAACCTGGAAATTCCACCAGAAAACTCTTAGAACTCATAAGTGAATTCAGTAAAGTAGTAGGATATAAGATCAATGGTCATAAATCCAATGCATTTTTATACATAAGTGATGAATCTTCAGAAAGAGAAATTAGGAAAACTACCCCATTCACAATAGCATCAAAAAAAATAAAATACTGGGGAATCAATCTCCCAAAAGAGGTGAAAGACCTCTATGATGAGAACAACAGAACACTAAGGAAAGAAATTAACGAAAACCTTAGAAGAAGGAAAGATCTCCCATGTTCTTGGATAGGCAGAATTAATATTGTCAAAATGGCCAAACTACCTAAAGTGCAATACAGATTCAATGCAATTCCAATTAAAATCCCAATGATGTACCTTACAGAAATAGAGCAAGCAATTATGAAATTCATCTGGAAGAATAAAAAACCCAGAATAGCTAAAGCAATCCTCAGTAGAAAGAGCAAAGCAGGGGGTATCGCAATAACAGATCTTCCACTGTATTACAAAGCAATAGTAACAAAAACGGCATGTTAATGTTACCAAAATAGACAGGTAGATCAATGGTACAGAATAGAGGACATGGACACAAACCCAAATAAATACAATTTTCTCATACTAGACAAAGGTGCCAAAAATATGCAATGGAGAAATGATAGCCTGTTCAACAAATGGTGCTGGGAAAACTGGAAAACCATATGCAACAGAATGAAATTAAACCCCTATCTCTAACCCCGCACAAAACTCAAGTCAAAATGGATAAAGGACCTCGGAATCAGACCAGAGACCCTGCATCTTGTAGAAGAAAAAGTAGGTCCAAACCTTCAACTTTTTGGCTTAGGATCAGACTTCCTTAACAGGACTCCCATAGCACAAGTAATTAAAGCAAGAATCAATAACTGGGATAGATTCAAACTAAAAAGCTTTCTCTCAGCAAAGGAAACTCTCAGTAATGTGAAGAGAGAGCCTACAGAGTGGGAGAAAATCTTTGCCACTCATACTTCAGAACCAGTGCCAATTTCCAGAATATATAAAGAACTCAATCTAGGGATACTCCCTGCAGCAGGCTAAGGCTTGCAGACTGGGCTTCTCGGAGGCTTGGGGGCCAATGACAGGTTGAGGGGAGGCAGGGAAGAGGCTTTCTCAGGATAAGTTTTATATATTGTACTTGGGTGATAATTGAAGACGGAGAAAGTGTTTCAAGGCTTTAGAAATAAAGACTTTAGGCGTTTCAAGATGGCGGCCTAGAGGGTGGCTGCATTTCATGTTGCTCCAGGACTCAGGAGTCAAAAGAGGAGATATTGAGAGACTTGGAACCAACTCAAAGCAGCCGGGTGAGTCTTTCCCACTGGGGAGGCGTCCCAGATGGGGCGGTAGTCCTGGAACACAGGGAACTTTGTGAAGTAGAGCTGCCGGCGAGACACCCCTCCCCCTGCTGAAGAAGTGAACTCGGACAACTGGGAGCGTCGTAGAGGAGGCCGCTCAGCACAGCGCTGGAACTCGGAGCAACCACTGGGGCTCTGGCGGTTGCCCAGGAGAGGAGGGGCGAGGAGAGCTGTTTGGACTCAGAGCGACCACTTCTGAACACTCCTGCCCTGAGGAGCTACAGGCGGTTGCCAGAGGAGGAGCTGCGTGGCGAGCTGTTTGGACTCAGACCACTTCTGAACACCGGGGCCTGCCCGGAGGAGTAGGAGGAGGAGGAGGAGGAGCGTGGCGGGTCGTTTGGACTCGCAGTGACTGCATTAGAGCTCCAGGCGGCTGCTCAGAGGAGGAGGCGATTGGCAAGTGGTTTGGACTTAAAGCGACCTCTCCTGAACACAGGGGGCTGCCTGGAGGAGGAGCGCGGTGGGTCGCTTGGTATCCAGTGGCTGCACCAGAGGTCCGGGCGGCTGCCCAGAGGAGGCGTGCAGCAGGTCACGTGGATTCAGAGCCACTCAGAGCGACCGCTCCTGAACACCCGGGGGGTTACCTGGAGGAGGAGGAGGAACGGGGAGTCTCACTTCGACTCGGAGTGATTGCCCAGAGCTACGGGCGGTTGGTTGGAGGAGGAGGCACACAGTGAGTTGCTCGGACTCCTCGTGACCGCACCAGAATACTGGGTGGCTGTCTGGAGGAAGAGGCGTGCGGCGGGTCTCTGGGACGTAGAGCGATTGTACAGGGCCCCAGGTGGCTGCTCAGAGGAGGGGCCACATAGCCAGGCGATTAGGTGCAGAACAGGGTCTGAGGATCTAGGAGGCTTCTTGGTGGAAGAGCCCCACAGAGACACGCTGAGGGGCGGAGTGAAGGTTCCAGGACTGCAGGCAGATTCTCTGAGGAGGGTCAGCCTAAGGAGATTCATCTGCGAAGGGTGAGGCTCCCAGGCCCAGGAGGTAGGGCCGGGCCCCTGGGAACATTGCAGAGGAAGGCAGCCCAGCCCAGGCGGTAGCTGTAAATTGAGGGGAACCTCTAGGAGGGGAACTGACCAGCGAGACCTCCCCACTGGGTGAGTCTTCCCTGCCGGGTGAGGTTTCCCCACAAGGACGGTAAAACCAGAGACACAGGCCCAAACAGGCCTTGCTTCAGCCCGCAGCCTAGTTGCCCTTTAGATGACCATTGGTCAACAAGTGGAGGCTCCTCTGCCCACTAGCAGGGAATATACCCCACCTGAAGGCCACCACTCCTAGAGAGGCAGCTTCTTTGTGGCGCACTACATTATCAACTTCCTCCAAGACTTCAGCCTACTGAAGGCGAAGAGGGGATATATATAGAAATCTTCAAGGACATTGTAAGTCAATAGAGGAAATCTGCAATATCTCAACGGTCCACTGATACCTGAACAATATGAGAAAACAAGGAAAGAAAATGCCACAAACAAATCTAGATGTTACATCAATAAAACCTAATGACAGCATGGCAGAAGAAATGACAGAAAAGGAGTTCAGAATGTACATAATTAAAATGATCAGGGAAGCAAACGATGAGATGAAAGAGCAAATGCACGCACTGAATGATGAGATGAAAGAGCAAATGCACGCACGGAATGATGAGATGAAAGAGCAAATGCAGGCATTGAATGATTGCACCAATTGACAGTTAAAAGAGCAAATACAGGAAGCAAAAGATCATTTCAATAAAGAGTTAGAGATATTGAAAAAAAAACCAAACAGAAATCCTTGAAATGAAGGAAACAATGAACCAAGTTAAAAACTCCATAGAAAGCATATCCAGTAGGATAGAACACCTGGAAGACAGAACCTCAGACAATGAAGACAAAATATTTAATCTTGAAAACAAAGTTGAACAAACAGAGAAGATGGTAAGAAATCATGAACAGAATCTCCAAGAACTATGGGATATCATGAAAAGGCCAAATTTAAGAATTATTGGGATTGAGGAAGGCTTAGAGAAACAAGCCAAAGGAATGAACAACCTATTCAATGAAATAATATCAGAAAATTTCCCAAATCTGAAGAATGAAATGGAAACTCAAGTTCAAGAGGCTTATAGGACTCCAAATACACAAAATTACAACAGACCCACACCAAGGCACATTATTATGAAAATACCTAACATACAAAATAAAGACAGAATTTTAAAGGCTGTGAGAGAAAAGAACCAAATTACATTCAGTGGGAAACCAATACAGATTTTTCAATCCAGACCCTAAAAGCTAGAAGGGCCTGGAACAACATTTTTCAAGCCCTGAAAGAAAATGGATGCAAACCAAGAATCTTATACCCAGCAAAACTTACCTTCAAATTTGATGATGAAATAAAATCCATCCAAGATAAACAAAAGCTAAAAGAATTTACAAAAAGAAAGCCAGGATTACAGAACATTCTCAGCAAAATATTCCATGAGGAAGAGATGAAAAACAAGGAAATCAGAACAGGGAGGAATTATCCTAAAGGAATTGTCAAATAAAGGAGGAACCAAGTTGTGTCAAATGAATAAATAAATAAAATTTAAAAATGAACCAAATGACCGGGAAACCAAATGATATCTCAAAAATAACCCTGAATGTTAATGGCCTGAATTCATCAATCAAAAGACATAGACTGGCAGATTAGATTAAAAAGAAGGATCCAACAATATGTTGCGGGGGGTTTTCAAGATGGCGGCCTAGAGGGTGGCTGCATTACGTGTTGCTCCAGAACTCAGGATTCAAGAGAGGAGATATTGTGACGCTTGGGACCAACTCAAAGTAGCCGGGTGACTCTCACCCCCTGGGGGGGCATCCCGGATGGGACGGGGGTCCCGGAACGCAGGAAACTTTGTGAAGTAGAACTGCCGGCGAGACGCCCCTCCCCCCGCTGGAGCGCCATAGAGGAGGCCGCTCGGCACAGCGCTGGGACTCGGAGCAGCCACTGGGGCTCCGGCGGCTGCCCGGGGGAGGAGTGGCGGGGAGAACTGTGTGGACTCAGGACACCGGGGCCTGCCCTGAGGAGGAGGAGAGGAGCGTGGCCACTTGGATTCGGAGAGACTGCGCCAGAGCTGCAGGCGGTTGCCAGAGGAGAAGCCGCGCGGCGAGCTGTTTGGAATCGGAACGACGCTTCTGAACCCCGGGGCCTGCCCTGAGGACAAGGAGGAAGAGGAGCGGCCGCTTGGATTCGGGTGACTACACTGGAGCTACAGGCGGTTGCCAGAGAAGGGGCTGCGTGGCGAGCTGTTTGGACCCTGACCACTTCTGAACCCCGGGGCCTGCCCGGAGGAGTAGGAGAAGGAGGAGAAGGAGCGCGGCGGGTCCTTTGGACTCGCAGTGACTGCATTAGCGCTCCAGGCGGCGGCTCAGAGGAGAAGGCGAGTGGTGAGTTGTTTGGTCTTAAAGTGACAGCTCCTGAACACAGGGGGGCTGCCTGGAGGAGAAGCGTGGTGGGACGCTTGGTCTTGAGGGACCACACCAGAGCTCCGGGCGGTTGCCCAGAGGACCCGTGCAGCGGGTCACGTGGATTCAGAGCCACTCAGAGGGACTGCTCCTGAACACCCGGGGGGTTATCTGGAGAAGGAGGAGGAACGGGCAGGGTCACTTCGACTCGGAGTGATTGATTGCCCCGGGCTACGGGTGGTTGGTGGGAGGAGGAGGCACGAAGTGAGTTTCTTGGACTCCTAGTGACCGCACCGGCATACTGGGCGGCTGTCTGGAGGAAGAGGCCTGTGGCGGGTCTCTGGGACTCAGAGCGATTGTTCGGGGCCACAGGTGGCTGCTCAGAGGAGGGGCCACGCAGCCAGGCGATTAGGTGCAGAACAGGGTCCCAGAATCTAGGAGGCTTCTGGGTGGAAGAGCCGCACAGAGACAGGCTAAGGGCGGAGCGAAGGTTCCAGGCCTATGGGCAAATTCTCTGAGGAGGGGCAGCCTAAGGAGATTCATCTGCGAAGGGTGAGGCTCCCAGGCCCAGGAGGTAGGGCCGGGCCCCTGGAAACTTTGCAGAGGAAGGCAGCCCAGCCCAGGCAGTAGCTGTAAATTGAGGGCAACAATATGTTGCCTACAAGAGACTCACCTCATAGAAAAAGATACCCCTAGACTAAAGGTGAAAGGATGGGGAAAAACATACCATGCACATGGACTCAGCAAAAAAGCTGGAGTATCCATCATCATTTCAGATAATGTGGACTTCAAGCCAAAAATAGTCAGAAGAGATAAAGAAGGTTGTTTCATATTGCTTAAGGGAAGCATAAATCAGCAAGATATAATAATCATAAACATCTATGCCCCAAACAGTGGCTCATCCATGTATGTCAAACAAATCCTTCTCAATGTCAGAAACCAAATATCCATAACACAATAATACTAGGTGATTTTAACACGCCTCTCTCACCACTGGACAGATCTTCCAGACAAAAATTGAACAAAGAAACCATAGATCTCAATATCACAATCAATAATTTAGACTTAACGGACATTTATAGAATATACCATGCAACCAAGAGTGAATACACTTTCTTCTCAGCAGCACATGCATCCTTCTCTAAAATAGACCATATATTATGCCACAAAGCTAATGTTAGCAAATACAAGAAGATAGAGACACTACCATGTATTCTATCAGATCATAACGGATTGAAGTTAGAAATAAATGAAAGAGTAAAACACAGAAACTATTCCAACATCTGGAGATTAAACAATATGCTATTATATGATGAGTGGATAACAGAAGATATTAGGAAGGAAATTAAAAAATTCTTAGAGGTAAATGAGAACAAAGAAACATCATATCAAAATCTCTGGGACACTATGAAAGCAGTACTTAGAGGAAAATTTATTTCGTGGAGCGCATTCAATAAAAGAAGTAAAACTCAACAAGTAAACGACTTAACACTACAGCTCAAAGCCCTAGAAAAAGAAGAACAGAACAGCACCAAAAGTAGTAGAAGACAGGAAATAGTTAAACTCAGAGCTGAAATCAATGAAATTGAAACAAAAGAAACAATACAAAAAATTGAAAAATAAATAGTTGGTTCTTCAAAAAATAAAGAAAATTGATAAACCTTTAGCCACACTAACAAAGAGAAGACGAGAGAAAACCCAAATCACTAAAATTCGGAATAAACAAGGAAATATCACAACAGACAGGATTGAAATACACAACATAATTAGAAGCTATTTTGAAAATCTATACTCCAACAAAATAGAAAATTTTGAAGGCATCAACAGGTTTCTAGAGACATATGAATTGCCTAAACTGAATGAGGAGGACATAAATAATTTAAATAGACCAATTTCAAGTACTGAAATAGAAGAAGTCATCAAAAGCCTACCAACAAAGAAAAGTCCGGGACCAGATGGGTTCTCAGCCGAGTTCTACAAAACCTTTAAAGAAGAGCTCATTCCAATACTTCTCAAAGTATTCCATAAAATAGAAGAGGAGGGAACCCTCCCAAACTCATTCTATGAAGCCAATATCACACTGATACCTAAACCAGACAGAGACTCATCAAGGAAAGAAAATTTCAGACCAATATCCTTAATGAACATCAACGCAAAAATTCTCAACAAAATCTTAGCAAATCGCATACAAAAACATATTAAAAAGATAGTGCACCATGATCAAGTGGGTTTCATCCCAGGGATGCAAGGTTGGTTCAACATCAGGAAATCAATAAACGTAATTCACCATATTAATAGACTTAAAGTCAAGAATCACATGATTATTTAAATAGATGCAGAAAAAGCATTTGATAAAATACAGCACCCCTTCATGCTCAAAACACTAGAGAAAATAGGGATAGTGGGAACATTCCTTAACATTGTAAAGGCCATTTATGCTAAGCCCATGGCTAATATCATTCTAAATGGTGAAAAACTGAAAGCATTCCCCCTAAAAACTGGAACAAGGCAGGGATGCCCTCTTTCACCACTTCTATTCAACATCGTTCTTGAGACTCTGGCCAGAGCAATTAGACAAACAAAAGAAATTAAAGGGATACGAATTGGAAAAGAAGAACTCAAACTATCCCTGTTCGCTGATGACATGATTATATATTTAGAGGAACCTGGAAATTCTACCAGAAAACTCTTAGAACTCATAAGTGAATTCAGTAAAGTAGCAGGTTTCAAGATCAATGCCCATAAATCCAACGCATTTTTATATATAAGTGATGAATCTTCAGAAAGAGAAATTAGAAAAACTACCCCATTCACAATAGCCTCGAAAAAAATAAAATACTTGGGAATCAATCTCACAAAAGAAGTGAAAGAGGTCTACAATGAGAAGTATACAACACTAAAGAAAGAAATTAAAGAACACCTTAGAAGATGGAAAGATCTTCCATGTTCTTGGATAAGAAGAATTAATATTGTCAAAATGGCCATACTACCTAAAGTGCTATACGAATTCAATGCAATTCCAATTAAAATTCCAATGACGTACCTTACAGAAATAGAGCAAGCAATTATGAAATTCATCTGGAAGAATAAGAAACCCAGAATAGCTAAAGCAATCCTTAGCAGGAAGAGTGAAACAGGGGGTATTGCAATACCAGATCTTCAACTCTACTACAAAGCAATAGTAACAAAAACGGCATGGTATTGGTACCAAAATAGAAAGGTAGATCAATGGTAGAGAATAGAAGACACGGACACAAACCCAAATAAATACAATTTTCTCATACTAGACAAAGGGGCCAAAAATATGCAATGGAGAAAAGATAGCCTCTTCAACAAATCTTGCTGGGAAAATTGGAAATCCATATGCAACAGAATGAAACTAAACCCATATCTCTCACCATGCACGAAACTAAACTCAAAATGGATTAAGGACCTCGGAATCAGACCAGAGACCCTGCAGATTATAGAAGAAAAAGTAGGTCCAAACCTTCACCTTGTTGGTCTAGGATCAGACTTCCTTAACAGGACTCCCATAGCACAAGAAATAAAAGCTAGAATCAACCACTGGGATAGATTCAAACTAAAAAGCTTTCTCTCAGCAAAGGAAACTATCAGCAATGCGAAGAAAGAGCCTACAGAGTGGGAGAATATCTTTGCCAATCATACTTCAGATAGAGCACTAATCTCCAGAATCTATAAAGAACTCAAAAAACTCTACTCCAAGAATTCAAATAATCCAGTCGACAAATGGTCTAAGGAAATGAATAGACACTTCACAGAAGAAGATCTACAAGCAATCAGCAAACATATGGAAAAATGTTCAACATCTCTAGTAATAAGAGAAATGCAAATCAAAACCACCCTAAGATTCCATTTCACCCCAATTAGAATGGCCATTATCAAGAATACTAGCAACAACAGGTGTTGGCGAGGATGTGGGGAGAAAGGTACACTCATACATTGCTGGTAGCGTTGCAAATTAGTGCAGCCACTCTGGAAAGCAGTGTGGAGATTCCTTAGAAAACTTAGAATGGACCCTCCATTTGACCCAGCTATCCCACTCCTTGGCCTATACCCAAAGGACTTAAAATCAGCATACTACAGAGATGGAGCCACATCAATGCTCATAGCTGCTCAATTCACAATAGCCAGACTGTGGAACCAACCTAGATGCCCTTCAATTGATGAGTGGATAAAGAAACCGTGGTATATATATACAATGGAATATTACTCAGCCATAAAGAATGATAAAATTATGGCATTTGCAGGCAAATGGATGAAATTGGAGAATATCATGCTAAGTGAGATAAGCCAATCTCAAAAAGCCAAAGGACGAATTATATCGCTAATAAGTGGAGGATGACACATAATGGGGGGGAGGGAAGGGTTAGTGCTAGTGTTAGAGTTAGGGTTAGGGATGGGGGCAAGTATGGAGGAAGGAAGTACTGTATAGAGGGTAAAGAGGGGTGGGAGGGGTGGGGGGAAGGGAAAAAATAACAGAATGAATCAAACAACATTACTCTATGTAAATTTATGATTACACAAATGGTATGCCTTTATGCCATATACAAGCAGAGAAACAACATGTATCCCATTTGTTTACAATAAAAAAAAATTCTTAGAGGTAAATGAGAGCAAAGAAACATCATATCAAAATCTCTGGGACACTATGAAAGCAGTACTTAGAGGGAAATTTATTTCATGGAGCGCATTTAATAAAAGAAGTAAAACTCAACAAATAAACGACCTAACACTACAGCTCAAAGCCCTAGAAAAAGAAGAACAGACCAGCACAAAAAGTAGTAGAAGACAGGAAATAGTTAAACTCAGAGCTGAAATCAATGAAATTGAAACAAAAGAAACAATACAAAAAATTGACAAAATAAATAGTTGGTTCTTTGAAAAAATAAACACAATTTATAAACCTTTAGCCACACTAACAAAGAGAAGACGAGAGAAAACCCAAATCACTAAAATTCGGAATGAACAAGGAAATATCGCAATACCCGAACTTCAACTTTATTACAAAGCAATAGTATCAAAGACAGCATGGTATTGGTACCAAAATAGACAGGTAGATCAATGGTACAGAATAGAGGACATGGACACAAATCCAAATAAATACAATTTTCTCATACTAGACAAAGGTGCCAAAAGTATGCAATGGAGAAAAGATAGCCTCTTCAACAAATGGTGCTGGGAGAATTGGAAATCCATATGCAACAGAATGAAACTAAACCCATATCTCTCACCATGCACGAAACTAAACTCAAAATGCATTAAGGACCTCGGAATCAGACCAGAGACCCTGCGGATTATAGAAGAAAAAGTAGGTCCAAACCTTCAACATGTCGGCTTAGGACCAGACTTCCTTAACAGGACTTCCATAGCACAAGAAATAAAAGCAAGAATCAATAACTGGGATAGATTCAAACTAAAAAGCTTTCTCTCAGCAAAGGAAACTATCAGCAATGCGAAGAAAGAGCCTACAGAGTGGGAGAATATCTTTGCCAATCATACTTCAGATAGAGCGCTATTCTCCAGAATCTATAAAGAACTCAAAAAACTCTAAGAATACAAATAATGCAGTTGACAAATGGGCTAAGAAAATGAATAGACACTTCACAGAAGAAGGTCTACAAGCAATCAACAAACATATGAAAAAATGTTCAACATCTCTAGTAATAAGAGAAATGCAAATCAAAACCACCGTAAGATTCCATCTCACCCCAATTAGAATGGCGATTATCAAGAATACAAGCAATAACAGTTGTTGGCGAGGATGCGGGGAGAAAGGTACACTCATACATTGCTGGTGGGGCTGCAAATTAGTGCAGCCACTCTGGAAAGCAGTGTGGAGATTCCTTAGAAAACTTGGAATGGAACCACCATTTGACCCAGCTATCCCACTCCTTGGCCTATATCCAAAGGACTTAAAATCAGCATACTATAGAGATACAGCCACATCAATGTTCATAACTGCTCAATTCACAATAGCCAGACTGTGGAACGAACCTAGATGTCCTTCAATTGATGAATGGATAAAGAAACTGTGGTATATATATACAATGGAATATTACTCAGCCATAAAGAATGATAAAATTATGGCATTTGCAGGCAAATGGATGAAATTGGAGAATATCATGCTAAGTGAGATAAGCCAATCTCAAAAAGCCAAAGGACGAATGATATCGCTAATAAGCGGATGATGACATATAATGGGGGGAGGGTAGGGTTAGTGTTAGGGTTAGAGTTAGGGTTAGGGAGGGGGGCAAGTATGGAGGAAGGAAGGACTTTATAGTGGGAAAAGAGGGGTGGGAGGGGTGTGGGGAAGGGAAAAAATAACAGAATGAATCAAACAACATTACTCTATGTAAATTTATGATTACACAAATGGTATGCCTTTACGCCATGTAGAAACAGAGAAACAATATGTATCTTATTTGTTTACAATAAAAAAATACATTATTAAATAAAAAAAAAGAAATAAAGACTTTAGTCTGAGGAAAAAAATAAACTCAAAAAACTCTACACCAATAATACAAATAATCCAGTCGACAAATGGGCTAAGGAAATGAACAGACACTTCACAGAAGAAGATGTACAAGCAATTAACAGATATATGAAAAAATGTTCAACATCTCTAGTAATAAGAGAAATGCAAATCAAAACCACCCTAAGATTTCATCTCACCCCAATTAGAATGGTGATTATCAAGAACATAAGCAACAATAGGTGTTGGTGAGGATGTGGGGAGAAAGGTACACTCATGCATTGCTGGTGGGGCTGCAAATTAGTGCAGCCACTCTGGAAAGCAGTGTGGAGATTCCTCAGAAAGCTTGGAATGGAACCACCATTTGACCCAGCTATCCCACTCCTTGGCGTATACCCAAAGGACTTAAAATCAGCATACTACAGAGATACAGGCACATCGATATTCATAGCTGCTCAATTCACCATAGCCAGATTGTGGAACCAACCTAGATGCCCTTCAGTTGATGAATGGATAAAGAAACTGTGGCATATATATACAATGGAATATTACTCTGCCATGAAGAATGATAAAATTATGGTATTTGCAGGCAAATTGATATCTCACTTATCTCATGCTAAGTGAGGTAAGCTAATCTCAAAAAACTAAAGGATGAATGATCTCGCTGATAAGTGGATGAGGACATATAATTGGGGGTAGGAGGGGTCTGCATTAGGGTTAGGGTTATATTTAGGGTTAGGGATAAGGAGGGTTTTAAGAATGGAGGAAGGAAGGACTGTATAGAGGGAAAAGAGGGGTGGGAGGGGTGGGGGGGAAGAGAAAAAATAACAGAATGAATCAAACAGAATGAATGCCCTATGTAAATTTATGATTTTTAATTAAAAAAATGTTAAAGATTCAAAAAATTATTAATATAGTGTACATTTATCTATATTATATATTACGGTATATAATATGTTCTTATATATCATGTAATGTATAACATAATGAGTTTATAAAAAAATAAGAATAAAAAATAACAGGCATCAGTGGTACAGTAGGGGGGAAAGTGCACACAGTTTAAGTATAGGCAAATTACTGAAACAAAATAGTCCAAAAAATTTTTTTAAAGAATATAAAATTGCTATATTACTTAAATATCCAGTTTTTGGTAAAATATTTCTACATGTGCAAAGAAACAGAGCAATATTAATATTTGTATATAACACACACTTATTTAAATGGTACATTGAAAAATATTTAACATTGGGGATCGCAAACTAGCTTGACAGTCATAACTGACTCACTACTCTTTTTTTCATTGTTGTTGAACTGGCTATAGAACCCAGGGTCTCACAAATGCTGGGCAAGTGCTTTACCTCTAAGCTCTGTCCCCAGTTGTTTTTACTTTTCTTTTGAGACAGCTTCTAGTTCAATTGCCCAGGCTGGCCTCAAACTTGCTATCCTGCCCCAGCCTTCTGAGTATCTGGGATTACACATATCTGTCACTGTGTCTGGCCCCACTACTTATTTTTATATAATTGTATTGGAACACAAGCATCACCATACATTTATGTATTGTCTATGCATGCTTTAATATCATTGTGGAAGAACTGAATTCATTTTCCAGAGCCCACCTGGCTTTCAAATCTTAAAACATTCACTATCTGACTCTTCACAGAAGTCTGAGAGCACAGTGAAGAAGGAATAGAGGAACAAAAAGATATGACCTATGTAGAAAACAGTATTAAAATGGCAGATGTAAACCCTACCATATCAATTATTCAGTAAATAAAAATGGACTAAACATACCAATGAAAAGATAATGATCATTTGTCTAGATATTTTAAAAAGTGTTATCCAATTATATGCTGTTTTCAAGAGCCATACTTTAGGTTCAAAGACGTAGAACTTAAAAAGATATACCATGAAAACAGTAACCATAGTGAGTTACAGGAGATATAATATCAGATTTTAAGACACATAATGTTACTGGAGAAAAAGATATTTCATAATGATAAAGGAAATACCAAATTAGGAAGATGTAACAAAAAAGCATGGGAGCAGACAAGTTGGAAACAAGTATAAATAAAATCTTTTGAGGGATTTTGATGTAATGATGACATGCAGTGGAGTGTAAAGTTATTTTTTTTAACATAAGTAATACCGTATTTTTTTATTCTGAGAGAAGTGATCTAGAGAAGCAAGAAATAATTTATGTTGCTGCACAGATGTGGAATTCCTAGGGTGAAGCCTTGAGCAGTGTTATGGTTTGGAGGTGAGGTGTCCCCCAAAAGCTCACGTGTGAGACAATGCAAGAGGGTCAGAAGAGAAATGAATGGGTTGTAAGAGTCTTAACCCAAGTAGTGAATTCATCCCGTATAGGGATTAACTGAGTGGTAACTGAAGTGGTAGGGTGTGGCTGGAGGAAGTGGGAATTGGGGTGTGGCTGTGGAGTATATATTTGTATCTGGTGAGGGGAGTCTCTCTCAGCTGCCTGGTCATCATGTGAACTGGTTCCCTCTGCCACACTCTTTGGTCATGATGTCCTACCTCACCTTGAGCCCTGAGGAATGGAGCCAGCCACTTATGGACTGAGATCTCTGAAACTGTGTGCCCCTAAATAAACCTTTCCTCCTCTACAGTTGTTATTCTAGTTGGGCCTTTTAGTTACAGCAGCAAAAAAGCTGACTAAAACAAGCAGGTAGAAGAAAATTGAACTTGTTGGTTACTGGCCTTATACGGGAGCATGGATAGTTCATTTCTACTTATAGAATTAAGAATAGAGTCCCCAGAGTATATGGGCACAGATACAGAATACAGATGTAGGAATCAGTTCCACCGTAGAGCTTGTGAAGAAAAAACAGAATCAATAAAACTCATAAAAATTGCTTTTTGGGAGATAATTCTCCATAGGGCTCTTGTTTTTGCATATTTTGAGAACAGGCATTTTTTCCCAGGATGGTTATATAGTGAACAACCTTAAAAGAGAGTTCTCTCTTTCCAGAACAAGGGGCAGATTTGTTTACTTTCTGGTATAATAAAGATAATGTCTTCCTCCAGGGCAAAGGCTAGGTCTGCTTGCAACTCACTATAAAAGGTTCTGGTTCTCTAAGCTTGGATTTCCTCTCTCTTACTATAAACCACTAAGTGTGCAGGCTTCACTCAACTCTTGTTACTTTACCCTGTGGGAATCAGGGTTCAGACAACTGGCGCAACAAAATGATGATATATACTCTTGCTATTGCCATTACTTTTTGAAATAAACTCTCCTTTATGTTTTACCAAAAGTCAGTCAGTCGGTCTCTCTGCCCCCACTCTCTCTCTCTTATTTTGCTATAAGAAACTGGCAAACTAACTTAGCTTGCAGGTAACATGGAATCTCATAATCTTCATTGTTTTTGACAGTGTTAATCAAATAATAAGAAAGCTATTAATGTACAGGGTCAACAATGAAGGAGTTAAAATTTAAGTGCCCATAATTAAAGCACAGAATCTGTAGTCTGGCAAATGAACTTAGGAAAAGAAACAAAGAGGGACAGGCCTGAGGCCTGAACATACCTAAACAAGCCTAAAATAAGACTGCCAAAACATCAAAAACTAACTGGCCATGGAGGATAAACAATCTCCACAAGGCCGTGGACCATCTGGTGTCACCCACTTTCCCTCTTCTTCCCTTTTCTTTAAGGTTAACTTGACCCCTGCTAACCAAAATAAACTGCCCTACCACATTGCTGGAATGTCAATTTGCACGTACTACTTGCTGATGTAATCGATGTAGTCATGTGCCCGCTTATGTTTGAATCAGCCAATTATGTGTACCCGCGCCAAACTCCCTGACTTTTCCTATATAAACCCCTGACTTCTGAGCCTCGGGTCGACTCCTCTGTCTCCTGCGTGAGATACGTGTTGGCCCGGAGCTCCGTTATTAAAGTGCCTCGTGCTTTTGCATCAAGCCGGTCTCTCGTGTTTCCTGGAGCGCGCCATCCTGAGACTCGGGTGAGGGTCTTCCTTTTGGGGGGTCCTACAACAACATCCATAAGGTGTGATAGGTAAACACGTAGCTTGTGAATCATAGGCAGGATTTGTAAGATATATTGAATATAGGTAATAAATTAGTAATATGTAAGGCAGAAAAATGACCTTGTTAAAGATAGAATAAATGGAATATTTAATGGATCAAGCAAGAGTGTTACTTTCATGTAGAAAAGAATGGAAGCATCACATCATAGGGTGACATGGTGCCTCATCTAAATTAACAACTATGTCATCCCTAAATTGGCTCTTCATTGGCAATAGTCAATGTAATTCCCTTCTGGCCCCCAAAGTGCTCTGCCCAAGAAGTAAAGACAAAGCCATGATTAACTTGTTTAGCAAGCCTATCAGTGAGCTACAGCTTGGTTTGCATCTCACCCATAAAGCTAGAACCACAGAAGCTTCTGCTTGAGCTCACTCCTCCCTTTTTTCAAAACTCATCTCTGTCCTCATAAACCTCGTGATGGATGGGGAAAGTTGATGCACAGAAAGACATAGGTAAAAGCACCCAGAAACCACTCTGGATGCGAGAACTCATACAAGAAACTTTATTAGCAGACAAACAGAGTGTTTGCTCTTAAGGGTGAAAGAGAGAAAAAGCGAGAGAGTGAGAGTGAAAATGAAAGAAGAGAGCAAATAGCAGGGGAAATTACCCTTAAATGGTGAAAGCCCGCAGGCTAATTGGACCAATGACTGACAAGGAAGTTAATAATCTAAATTACAATATGGTGTGTGGGGAGGGGGTAGAATCGGGAGAAACAGCAGCAGCCTTGTTCCTTACAATAAGAACATTATGTAATCTAGGATTCAGCTAGAGTAGTCTGTGCAACCTCTTTTATCCTAAGCATGTTGACATGCCAGATTTCCTTCCCCATTGCTTTTTGTGTATCTTTTAAATCACTTAATAGATCAAGTGATTTTAAAAAAAATTCTTTATTTGTTTTTGAGATTTTCTTTGTCATCGCTTGGCAAATTTGTCTGATAGTGTGCTTGGTGGATACCATTGTATCAAGGTAATTTCCTGCATAACATAGTGGGAACCTATGAATATAATCTTCTGATTACTTCAATTTTTCCAATTTATTAGGAAGTAGATGATCAGCTGAGAATGAAGAAAGGGAGGGGGCTGAAGGTTTGAGATCATTAGAAGTATGAAATACTCGTCTGGGATGGGAGAGATGTGAACTAAATTGATATTACAATGTAATGGAATTATTTGGAAGCAGTAGGGACCTACCTGAGGTTGGTGGTTTTTAATTTAAGTGAAACCTGTCATTATGGTTTTGTGTTTTTCTCTAGCTATATTCAACTTTCTGAATGTAAACAGGAAGTTGATGGAGTTATTTATCCAGGATTGGGTTTTTCCCAGAGGGCATGACAAAGGAAGAGAGTAGCAATGGATTTGAATATATGAGTTCCGTGAAAAAAGAACTGTTTCCCAATGCTTACTTAGAACAGTGACTGACAGTGTTTAATAAATGTTTGCCGAATGAATGGAAACTTTTTAGACTTTTCTCTTTATCCTCAAAGTTCAGAAAATTTGCAGGTGTGTCTTTTCTTGTCAATTCTGGCTAGAATTTGGTGATCCATTTCAGTCTCTGAGATTAGCTATTTCTTCAGTGCAGAGAAAATTTCCTGGCTATTTGCATGATTGTTGCTCTTTTACATCTGTTCCTAATATCCTCCTGGACCTCTTATCATTTGCATATTAAATCTCCTAGATCTATCTTCTAAGGCTTTTTTATCTTTCCCCCCATGATTTCTTTCACTGCACACTTCTGCTTTAAGTTTCAGGTATTTTGATTTTCTCATTTCCTAATTTGTAGCTCAGTAGACACTATCATCTACTTAAATGTATTTACTCAATTATTTAGTTGGCAAATTACTCAGTGGCTTTCTTTTGATGGGCATGTATTCTACTTGTTCTGAGGAATTTTCCTCTCCCTGCTTTCTGGGTACTTTGGATTTGTCATTTTTCTTGGCCTTGCACTGTCAGCTCATTAGGGATGACACTCATTTGTTGGAATTCTCTTTATGATGGTAGTCTCACAATGTTGTCAGTGGTGTCTATCCCTGAAGGTTAATGATTTTAATACAGGTAGGCTGTCCAGCTGACATATTCCTGGCCTCAGAGTCAGGGAAGTCTTAACTACTGTTTTAACTTCTTTCTGGCCTCTTGCAACCAGGAAAACCAGCCACATTCACACTAGGGGTTGACTCTTCCCTTTCTCTCCCTGGCCCAACCAGAAGGCTCAGAGTTTTCCCTGTAGGCCAAACTCTGTCTAAGGTCCACTGTATGATCCTCTGATTTCTAATGCTATTCTCTAACAGAAGTCTTAAAAATTAGTCTATCATAACAACCTTGTTATTGATCTATAAAAATCCTATATTTTCAAAACCTTCCTCAGGTAATCCTGCTTTGCTTTGACTGGTGTCTTTATATCCATTGAATATTTATGTTTTCCATTTTTAACATATACTTCTACCTCACTTGAAGCTAGACAAACTTGTGAAATTATATAGATTAATGTAAAAGATAAATTAGGGAATAACTTTTTGCTTGATAAAACTTCTCAAACACTATTGCTTCAATTAACTTCTGTTTCTTCTCTAAAAGTAATTTAATTTGAGAAAATTAAATTTTTGTATACACTTTCAGGAACACATCATCTGCTGAAAGTCAGATATTGTAGTATAATTTGTACCTGTTAATGCATTTACTAATTATTCTCAAGCCAGAGTGAAAATATGTTTTATATCTAGACCATAGACTATTAACAGTTGAAACTGTCTCTTCAATCATCTTTTCTTCTCTGCAGTGCCTAGTTTTGTATATTTAAGATTTACAACAAATGTTTAATTAACCAGATTATGGTTAAGTCCAAATTGTAATAATTATCCAAATAAGTTATATTACAAATGCAAAACATATTATAAAGTAAATTATAGCATTTTAGTACAATGGTTACAAAGTTTCTCCCTTCTTTCATAATCCTTAGCCTGATTAGGATTTTGTCATTGGAGGTAAGGAAACTGGGAGCAGAAAATTGGTGAAATCTGGAAATACAATTCATTTCTCATCATTCTTACCTCTTTTTCTACTTTCCTATCTTTCTTTTTCAATGTGTTCTTTACCCCATATATTTTCCTGGAATGTTTGGAATATTTTCTGAAAATACAAATAGTCACATGCATTTTCATTTCCAGATTAAAAACAAACCAATTTTATGAGAATTGCCTGTTCTCTGAATTGACCGATTATTGTATTCATTAAATGCCTACAAGGGAAGCATATATTTATTCTATTCTATTGGACTCTTTATTACTTAAGAATTTAAAAAACTGTTAATTTACCTTAACCTATTTTGTTAGGGGTGACTGTTATTTAAACTCTGAATAGGAAATGATAAAATTTAATAGCTCAAAGAAAAACATGTTTAGTTCTTAGAGATATTGAATAGAAAGTTCTTGGTCTAGAAGTAAATTTATATGCAGAAATTAAATATTTGAGATGTATTGTGTTTCAGGGAAGTTTTTAAAAGTCCAGATTAAAAGAAGAAAATCCCATCATATACTACAACATGGATGAACCTTGAGGATATTATGCTAAGTGAAAATAAGCTGGTCACAAAAGAACAAATACTGTGAGTCCACTTATGAAAAATCTAAAGTAGTCAAACTTAGAAACAGAAAGTAGAATGGTGGTTGCCAGCACCTGGAGGGAGAGAAGGGCAGAGTTACTGTTCAGTGTGTATAGAATTTCAGTCAGGCAAGATGAAAAAGTTCTAGAAATTTGCTGAATAACATTGGGACTATAGTTAACGACATTCTACTGGACACTTACAAATGTAAGAGAATAGGTTTTATGTGATTTTTGCTAGGATTTTAAAAAATCTATATGCATTTCAGCCATCTTCCCTTTCATGGCCTCTGATATAAAAACACCTTCATTTTAAAAACAGAAATTTGGTACCTACTAATTTTACAATATGTGCTAAGGCATTTTGATATCCTAAAAATTATATTTCTTCTGTTTAATTATAGCAAGGGACATAAAATTTGAAAGTAACTGCTGAGCTTCCACATAATTTTTTTTCACATAATATTTTGAGATCAAAAGTTCACTGACATCAATGTTTGTGATTCCGGGGCCTTTTACTATCTCAGCGAGGTGGAAGCCAGCCCCAAGCAACCAATTTGTTTCCAGTGGTATTTTCCTCATTATAGTAGGATTTCAGGAGGGTTTATTTTCCAAATTCTTCCCAAGTATGTTTCATTGAGATTGGAATGGCTCTAAAAATGTGAAACAGCTGTTAGGTATCTCATTGTCCTTCATGATAAAAGATAATACTGCTGACATGGTTTTTTCCTGCAATGCATATTACTGGTAAGAACATTACAAAGTCTGTGTTTCCTGCACTACTAATTTCTCCATGTGTCCTTTACTTGATGCCTGTAGTTGCTTTAAGGACTTGTCACTGATAATCACTAGAGTTATACTTTATAGGTATCTGACCTTCTAGTTCAATTTGAGACACCCCATCTCTAATTTTGTATACCTTTGTTTTCTATTTTGGCTGCTTTGTTGGAAGTTGGTAATTTGTCATACAGTATTCATTCAAAATGTGCTTTCTTGCTTCTTAGAAGCTACTTTTGGGCATAAGGAAAGGATGAAATTCTCTGAATCAATGATTGGCTTGCCCTTTACCACACCAAGTTTGCTCTCTTCTGAGATTTCATTGTTGTTGTTTGCTTTGTTTCTTTCTTTTTATTTTCCTTAGTAAATGCAGTATCATGGTCACAAGACCATTCTTTCCCACATGTTGCATTTTGGTCAGAATGCCTTCATATTATCCATTAGCTGAGTCTGCACTCACATTCCCCAGGAGGACAATCTGTGGAGATACGTGTGTGTCAGGTTGCCTGGATGAAAGGGAATGTCATTGGCCCAGAAAGCCTGCTGATCTGTGTTTGTTTTTTTACAGTCAGATAGCATGAGAAGAGTGTTCTTCTCCAATGACCCCCTGCTAGCATCTCTATTTAGAGCTTAATTCAATAGCCAAAATATGTGGGTTCATGGAGGCCTTTGAAATCTGACTTTTCTGTTCCCTGAAAGCAAAATATACATCTTATTGAATTCCCTTGCATACCAAATATTATTAAAGATATATGACCTTACCTTCAAGCATTCTTTAAAAAAAAAAAAACCAAATATCCTTTACTCTGAGAAAGTGGCACAATAACAGACACACATTACAATGCTGTAGCTTGGCAAAATGCCTTTAAAGTGAAAGAGAGTAGGAATGAAAAGGAAATAAAACAATCTCTAACAACTAGGCAAACAGAGTTCAACAAACTGTGAAACACAAACAGATGCAAATGGTTATGTTTAAATCCAACCACTGAGTCATAGGCTTCAATAGTTAGTATCCTCAATATTTAGTACCCTCACCTCCATTAAACATATTGGTGTTCTGAACAAGCTGGATGCAATCTCAGATCTTTTTGATAATCACTTGCCATTGTGACTTATTTTTCTTCTAACAAAAATCAATAAGTTTAACCATGGCACAGCCTAACTCTTTCATATTAACAACTTACATTTATTGAGCATTTCCATGTGATTCTTACATGCTTCACCCATAACTATATTCAAAGTTATGCTTATATAATTAATTTAAATTATAATTTAAAATTAATATTTAATATTCAAAAAAGCATTTGAGATCAACATATTGTTATCACCATTTTATACAAGAAAAAGCTAAGACCAAGGAGCGAAAGAACTTGCCTAGTGTCATAAAACTAGTGAAGGGAAAAGTTAGAATTTGAAAGCAGGATTGACTCCAGGGCCCACATGCTTAATTGCTCCTTCCTGCCATCAGCATTATTCTCTGTTTTAAGTATGACAAGAAATATTCAGATTTGGATCAACCCTCTGCACTTTGGTGGACCTATTATTATTTCATACAGAGTAGAAGAATCAAGCTTTTGTTGAATTCCTGAGGCAAAAGGAGAAATAGATGAGGGGACAGGCATAATGTTGGGGAGTTCCTAATCAGGCTCATGGTCATTTGGAACAAGTCCAGTGAAAGCATTAATTTCTGAACAGAAAGGTAGGCATGCAGGTGATTAACTTTAATTGTAATATTCATATAGACGTTAAAGAGCAGAGTGAACAAGTTTAGCACCTAGGGAAAAATCTCTAGGGCATTAATAACAGTCAGAAAACCTAACAAACACCCTGCATCACAAAAGATCAGGTTTAAAGGTAAGAATATGAGCAGTATCTTTGAGATATATATAAACAGCAAGAAGGATCTTGATATGGAACCAAACTTTGACTTTATGTTTGGAGCTTTTAGAGGCTTCCTGTTAAAGTAGGCAACCACTACGTAGTTTGGCTAATCAGGGGATGTAAGTGAAGAGATCTATTTTTTTAATTAAAAAAATTTCTTTGCAAGACCAGACAATAAGAAGCCTGAGATAAAGGCAGTCCCTGAAATTTTCCATCTTTTAAAAAAAATCTGCTTACAGAGAAAGAGCTCATATCAGTCATTTCTACTTCAGTTTGAATAAGATAAGTTAAATGTGGTGCCTGACCTGGGAGATTTTATAACTTCAACCTTGATGCTGAAGAATGAAAATCTAGATCCTAGCTTATAGGAATTTCAAATGTAGGCTACAATATGAAAGCAAATTTAGGGAGAAGGGCAGAAGATCTTCCCAGAATTCTTGATATCAAACTACTTGTTCTTTAGACCTGATCTGCCAATATTATTGTTTAGTCAGTGAGAATACCTGAAGGTCTTACATATTTTGATGATTTATTTCATTTTCAGCTAGAAGTCTTTTGTGTTTCTCTCTACAATAGTGTAGCTATATTAAAAATTAAAAAGTAGCAAAACAAGGTTTACTTTCTTAGTTACTGCAGCTTTCTTTGAGCATAGCAGTATAATTGGTGAGTTTCCTGTTCTGGTTAATATTCATAATCAAAGTGATTCAAAATTGTCACATAACTGTAATTTTCTTATCAGCTATAATTCTTAGAATTTACTAAAAGTAAAACAAGGAGGAATTGAAATTTATACCTCTGTGGTTAAATTGCAAGAGCACTGCTTTCAGTTGATAATTCATTCACTGGACCTGCAAGGAACTGTATTCAGGGATAAAATAGACTTTGTCCTCTTTTGTTCATCTACTCTTAGAAATGAGGCCAGTGTGAATGAGTATGAAGATAGACACATGACTAGATAAAAAGTTCTATCTGGTTCTAGAATATTGTATAATGTACTGTAAGGGTTTACAAACTACAAAGAGTTAAATGACTTTAAGAGACAGTAGATGTCAGTAGCTATGTTAATTTATCTGTAGGTTGAACTAATATCCTTAAAAACTCAATATGTACTTAAAGAGAACTAGAATCAACTAGAACTTAAAAAGGTCTCAAATATTTTCATTAGAGTTATATATTTTTGTGGTTCTACCATTCTCTCACTGTGTGAGATCATGGACTAGATTCTTACACTCAATAAGTGTCAGTTTAATTCTTACAAAATGGTGATAATAGTGACATATTCTTCATTAGGTTATTGTGAGAAGTAAATGAGATAATATGTAAATTATACAAAATAGCCTGGCATTTAGTAGACATTAAGTAATAGAATATAGTGTATTCTATATTATTCCTTTATTTTGTTAGAACAACCATGTATAGGGCTGGGGAATTAGCTCAGTCGGTAGAGTGCTTGCCTTGCCTTGCAAGCACAAGGCCCTGGGTTCAAACCCCAGCACCGCAAAAAAAAAAAAAAAAAAAAAAAAAAAAGAACAACCATGTATAGTAAGCAGAGAAGATATTAACACTCTTGTAAAAAAGAAACTGAGTCCCAGGTGTTAATTTATTTGTTCAAAGTTGTTAAGTGAGATAGGTCTATAATTCATGAATATGTATTATTTTTACCTTTACAATTGAATACTTGATGTATGTGTGCATGTGTGAGGGTCCCACCCAACCAGTGAATTAGAGTAAATGGGAAGGTAGAATAGTATGCCAATAATAATAATAATAATAATAATAATAATAATAATAATAATAACAACAACAACAACATGTAGTGGTGCCAAGAAGTATCAGAATCAGATAGTAGCTCTATGGAATGGTATAGTCCAGAGAAGGGATAACTTGTATTTTTAGAATAGGATGAGTCTGAAGAGCACAAACAGAAGAAAAAGACTCAGTACATAGGCCTGAAGACATGAAGTTGGCATCAGAATCTCACACAATTTCAGAGTATGAATAGGTAACTGAAGCTAGTGAATGCAATATAATAGGAAAGAATAGGGGCTGAGACAAAGTTGAGGCTGCAGGCTTCATTTAAAGCATTAAAAAAAAAAAAATCTCTGCAGACCAAAAAGAATGAGTCAGTGGGCTAATTCCAAATCTTAAACTAATAACCTGGAATAAATGATGGAGCAAGGTTTTAGAGGAAATGAGACAAGATGGGATCAAGAGCAAAGTCCAAGTGCAAAACAAAAGGGGAAGGGGATTTCTTTTTTATGAACAAACAATAGTTGGGCAATTAAAGTGACAGATATTTTAATGTTCAGAAGAGACAAGTCAGAAGTTTATGTCCTTCAGTCTTCCTGGGAGAGTAGAAAGTGAAGTGTATTTCACAAGTGTGTGTGCTTTTTTTTTTTTTTTTTTTTTTGTTGTTGTTGTTGTTTTAACTGAGTATTTAACCCAGGGTTGCTTTACCACTGAACTTCATCTGCAGCCCTTTTTAATTTTTTTTTTTTTTTTTTGAGACAGGGTCCCACTGAGTTGTTCAGGGCCTTGCTAAGTTGTTTGAGGCTGGCTTTGAACTCACAAGACTCTTGCCTCAGCCTCCCAGATCACTTGGATTACAGGTGTGTGCCACTGCAATCAGTTTGAAGGAGCAGGAACTATGGGCTTGGAAACATGGAGAAGGTGTGCCTGGAAAAATCACTGTAAGTTACATAATAAGCCAGTAAAACAGCGTAAAGGGATTTACTATGGAAGACAAACAGGTGAGGTTGGACAGCATGGATTTGAACTGGGTTCACCTGCATGATTTTCTGAGATTTTTTAAGGTTATATGGACATTGTTTTATCTAGTCTGCCTTTTGGCACTCTTGTTTGTATTGTGTTCAAGCAATATAAACCCTTGCTTATTGATGAATTCCAAATATGAATAAAGACAGAACATCAGCAACAAAAATATTATATTGCCTTAATTTTTATAAGAATGATTTTACTTTCTTTATGCCACTGGTTCTTTCTATCAATGTGGAAGATCAAGAGTTGACCTAGCAGTACATTTTTTGTCTCAATGTTCAACATACTTTTCCATAGAATTGGTGTGTGTGAGTGTGTGTGTGTGTGTGTGTGTGCGCGTGCAGTATGAGAGAATGCTCCATTCATTTGTGAATATTCCCTTAGAGACATCAGAAAGAGGGACATGATTCTCAGAGGCTGTGCAAAGTTTAATTTAGATAATGACACTGTCAGTTTTAGGTGCGGAACAATATTTTTGTATTATTTTAATGCATATCATTCCTGCAGTGTTAATCTCATGGATTATATTTTTCGTACTTAATCATGTGAGTCTGTTTTAAGATTTCTCATAGAGAATATATTGCATTGCTATTTCTTTTTTGCTAATGTGGCAAGGGGAAAAAAGGAGCTGGGAAAAGTATTTCCTGAATAAGTAATAGTATTAAACAGCTAAAATGTCCCTAGGAATGTACTAGGTGCTATTGGGAGTTTCCAAGGTAGTGAGAGATGTTTTGTGACAATCTCTTGAGAAAGAGTAGTGAGAGTAGGAGAAGAATGACATTAACCAAGGGGTTCTGAAGTTTGGAGACTTTCTCCAAAATGGAAAAAAGGTAGGAACCAAGCTCAAGGATCATTAGTCATTGTAGAGTGGCCTGTCGGTTTGGGTATGAGGTGTTCTCCCCAAAGTGCCTGTTAATGCAGGAATATTTTGAGGTGAAATAATTGGAGTATGAGAGCTGTAACCTAATCAGTCCATCCTATTCGAAAGGACTGAATGGGTGGTAACTTAGGCAGGTGGGGACATGGCTGGAGGAGATGGGTCACTGGGGGCATGTCCTGGAAAAGTGCATCTTTCCTGCAGACCCCTTTCTCTGCTTCCTAACGCCTGGATGAGCTGAGCAGATTTCCTCTGCTGGGCCGGTCCCACATGATGTGCTGCCTCACCTTGGGCCCAGAGCCATACAATCAGCTGTCAGTGGAATCATGAGTCCCACATGAATTTTTCCTCTTCTGAGTTGTTCTTATTGGGTATTTTGGTCTCAGTTATGTAAAAGTTGACTAAAACAGAAGCCATATACTAGAGATAAGTTTTCCCCAGAGGGCTAAGCAGTGTGCTATATGTCAAGGAAAGAAAAACTGAACAGAGAGCATTATAGCAATGAAAGAACTTTAATAGCTGTGAGAGGGCAGGGAAGATGTTTTTAGCAGGGGTCAAACCCCAGTGGTACTTACCCACTGAGCCACATTCCCAGCCCTTTTTATTTTTTATTTTATATTTTTTAATTTTGAGACAGGGTCTCGCTAAATTGCTGAGACTGGCTTCAAACTTGTGATCTTCCTGCTTCAGCCTCCTGAACCACTGGGATTACAGGCATGCACCACTGTGCTCAGCTCTCTTAAGTTTTCTGTAGGAAGTGCTGGTTAAATCTTCTGAGACAAACCAGTCTTCTAGAATTTATCATTCTTTAAAACGTAACTTCATTCATAGCTTGGGCCATGTAGGGCCCTGCCATTTATTAGGATTACATAGAGACACAAAAATGTCATAACCCTTCTTTTAGGAAAACACTAGTAATTGGAGTTATTTTGAAGTACAAAATTGTACCTTACTGCAAGTTGGAAAGAAGTAGAAGTTGATAGGAACTGTTTTTATAGGTCCTTAGCTTTGTTAAAACTTTCTGCACTCTGACCTCTCAGAGAACAAAAGCAGAATATCTCAGTGACTTCGCCAAGCTTTAATCAGACCCTAATGCCTATACTGAATAAGCAGAACATATAGAAGGAAGCTACTTGGACATTCAATCACAACTGATGTTCAAATGTTTATATAAAATGCTCACTGCAGTACACACTGTTCTAAATGTCCTTCATTTTTCTGTGACCATTTAATTATACACCATTTTAAACAACATTTGTGCTACATCACCGATGCTCCATCTTCTTAAATATAGGCAACACTTTTCGGTAAAATCAGTCAAGAGAAAAAAAAAAAAAACTGTTTACTTTCTTATAGCCATCACTTTTTCTCCTTTAAAAATTATACTTTCAAATAAAAGTATCAGCTTTTGAACTCTGTTGAAATCTAAAGCCCATAGCATTTTTTAATAGCCTTGCAACTTTATCCATATCTCTGAAGACGGCTTGTAGACTGTTTGAAGTTTCTCTGATTCAGGTAGAATTCAGACTTTGCAGAAAAGCTAACCTTTCAGTTAAAAGATTGCTTGTGAGTGTGTATGCGTGTATTTTCTTCTTGATTTGAGTCAAGTGCAAAAGACTTATAATCTTTCTCTGAACAGGAGAAAATGTTTCCTTCTTCATCTCTGAAATAATGACTTTTCTGTTTTCTCTGAGTAAAATATCACCTATCTGCTGGCACTAGAGGGTTAAGGGAAATAATGGGGGTAGGGGAGAGTTGCTGCTAAAGATTTTTATTAGCTGTATTAAAATGAGAAATGGTAATGTGGCTAGGCAATTTCTGGTCATGTGGTCTTGAAGAGTTATGCATGTGGTTTTCAAATACCATTCACCAATCACATCACCCTGCTAATCTTTTTCATTTTATAAACATATATGTTTCTTTACTTTCATTCACTTGTTGGCTGATGAAATAATGTGAGTGCTTTGAAACTAGCACAGAGAATACAAAATCACTCTTCTATGATGTGATCTGATTTGGATTTGGACCACCACTGAGAGAATTATGTAAAGTTTCAAAACTGAAATTTGTGCACACCAAGCTTTAGCCCAGTGGTTTCTGACATTTTATTACAGCAACATTCTGCCAGTAATTTCGTTTTGTGAAACTTGTACTCCATCCTGAATAGTATGAACAACATACAATTTAAAACAAAGTAAATGAACCATACATTTGTTCTGGAAAAAATTCTAGTATGTTGGTAACAACCATTGAGATAATTAGAAATGCAAAATTCAAGTGTTATAGACAATGGCTGAAGATAACCATTCTTTATGAGGGACAGTATGCCAATTGACTGACAAATTACTTTTCTTTTTGTATCTCCACCCACAAATTTTAGCATTCCAATATTAACTGGTTTGCTCTGGTAAATTTGTTTACTTTGGGGATGGCAACAAATATGAATTAGACTGCAGAAAGTCAGTGATTACCATTACATCTATTTGTAACTTCAATACTTTCACATTTTCATTAGCAGACTGAATGCTAATTACCAAATTTCTATATTTCTCTAAAGCTAGTGATTGCAGTGTATGCAGCAGAAAAATATTAATTATTATTATAAAGACTAATTAAAAGTTGAAAGCAAAGCTTTAATAAGCATGAATACCATTATTGTCAAATGTGAAAAACACATTAATTATTATTTTGCAAAACCCTATTCTTAGACTCATATATGTGACTCACAGATACACAGACAATAGCATTTTGAGGTGGTGATGGGGGTAGAAATCTAAGCTTTCGGGAGATTAGTACATCTTAGAGTCAGCATATTGGGATTTTTGAGGAAAAAAAAGCTACTTTTTCACGCAATGGTTCGTATTTTTGATAATGACAAAAGAAAAATAAAGAGTGCATAAACATTTTTCCTTTCCATCTTCTTTGGTGACTCTAAATAAAGTAGGAATGGGAAGGAAAAAGCAGATAGCAAAAAGACAGCTTGTAAAATACACAAAGTTTGCCATCAAATTTCCAGTAGTCATGAAGAATAAGGGAATAAAGGGAGGGAAGACAAAGAAATGAAGATGGGAGAAAACAGGATGCTTTAAATTTAAATGATATTTTGGCATAAATCATACTTCTAAACTCAACTAAAAGAATAATTGTTCTAACCAATATTATTTCCCCATTTTATGATATATGTTTAGTATAAACTGGGTCAAGTTGTGCTATTTAGAAGTGACAGATCATTGTGAAATTTCTCACAGAGCAGAGCAGGAAATGCTGAATTGTTTGGATTGCTCAAAGTGAAATATCTGCTTTCCCAGTCTTATGAATAATGATACAAAATAGACCCAATGCAGACAAATTATTGTAAACAGAGGCCAATTAATTTGAGCAAAAAAATGTAAGTATGACCAGGCGCAGTGGTGCACTCCTGTAATCCCAGCAATTCAGGAGGTTTATAAATTCAAAGCCAGCCGCAGCAATTTAGCGATACCCTGTATCAAAATAAAATAAATTAAAAAAAAGGTCTGGGGATGTGCCTCAGTGGTAGAGCGCTTACCTGGCATGTATGAGGTTCGGGGTTCTATCCCCAGCACCACATAAAGAAAAAAGAAAAAAAAATATACCTATACATATAAATCAAAATAAAAAGGGCTGAGAATGTGGCTCACATGTTAAGCATACCTGGTTCAATCCCTGGTACAAAACAAAATCATTAAGTATGAACAAATAGGGACCACTAAGAAAGATGGATTGAAGACAATATGTTGACCAATGGCTATTGGTCTGAAGCTGATCAGAGTGTTAAAGTCAGTATGTAGTCCAGAGAGAGGTGAAGAGGATAACAATAATGACTTTATGTGGCTGGTGGTACAGCAACATAAAAGAGGAATTCGTGTCATCATTTGTATATGTTTTATATTCTGAATGCAGCTATACTGTACCTTGCTGTCTTCTCTAGGTACCCCCTCATTATTTCCAAGTCTCTTGAAAATTAAAAAAAAAGCATGTGTACAATAACTGCCTACACTGCTTCAGCTCCTATTTCATATCATTCTGACCTATTCCCCTACATTGCTATTCTAAGATGCCCACCAATAATCTCCTAACTGCCAAATCTTTTGGATATTTTCCTTAACCATTCTTTGACATTTGACTTCGTTGACAGCTGCTCCTTATTGAAGTTCTAACTTCCATGATTTCTGTTCAATCTCTTCTCCCCCTTTATTTCACTGATGCCTATGTACACAACATCTGGCAAAGTGCTCGTCATATAGAAAATGCTGTGTTAGTGTCTCCTAGCCTTATTCCACATGCCATTTAAACTTCAGTGTCCTGCAGGATTTTGTTGTCAGTTCTCTTTTCACTTTACATGTTTTTCTTGAGCAATGTCATCCTCTCCTACAATTTAAACTACTGTCTAAAAATCCTTGACTTTCAAATTCATATAACAAGTTCATATCCTTTTCTTGAGCTATAAACCTATACCTCCAACTGTCTGCTAGAAATATTCACCTAGATTTTCTAGTGACAACTTAAACTCAATATGCCTAGATGTAAACTCTGTATGTTCCTATACAAATTTGTCTTCCTCATCTTTTATTAATCTCTGTGGATCATATAAATCTCCTAATGGTGATTCAAGTTATAAACTTGAAATTTTCATGGACTCCTCTTTCTCACTCACCACCTATATCTAAGCAGTCATTTATATGTATCATTTCTATTTTCAAAATATATTTTGGCATTGTCTCTCTTCTGTTTTCCTACTGATGCTCCCTAAGTTCAGATTCTAATAACTTGTTACTTCACTAAAGCACTTCTGCTCTAGATTTGTGTCTTTATACCTTTGCAATCTTCATCATCCTACCAAAGTTACCTTTCTGACCTGAATATAACCTGTAATTTTCCTCTCACTTCAAACGTTCCAGTAACCTGTCATTTGGATGCAAGTATCCATATATAAAACACTCATGACCTGGTCCCTACCTGTTCTTCCAGCCTTATTCTCTTCCAGTCACTTCCTCTCTTGCTTCTGCATGTATGCTTTCTTTATACTCCAGCAGTATTGCAGTACTTGCATATTCAATCCAGTTTCTCAGATGCGTGATTTAGGACTAACCTACCCTAATATCTAATGCTTTTTACCTTCCTTGCAACTTTGCCTTTTAAATGTTTATACTTCCCTTATTGTCAGTTTGATGTTATTAGATACTCTTAATTCAATAATTGGAGCCTTCCAGAAGTATATAGCATGGTATTTAATAGCAATAAATCACAGACTCAGTTGCTTTAGCTTGCAGTCATATGTCCAGTCCTTCTGTTACTCTTTTTGCATCCTCCCTAGTATTTCAACATGGGAAACCCAAATCTAAATGGGATGCTTATCTAATAACCTCATAAAAGAAGAATGAACATGTCTTTTTAATGCTATTTCTCATTACAGAAATGTAAATTCTTTTCTTGGCCATATCTCTAACTTCTTCACTTATATTTAACTTATGAACCCCTAAGACAACTAGATTTAGCTCTGCTTCTTGGAGCCTAGTCAATCCCCCTTCATGTATTATCATGCACTTCTCAGTTAGACTTTCAGGGTAAATCTACATGATATTAAAACTGCCAGTTGGATTTGTCAATAGTGTGGAAATCCAGCAAACTGATTGCATTTATTGGTCAAGGTCCTCAAAATGATCAAGCCAGAAGCTACCTATAGAGACATGCTCTTTGTGTTGTTTTGTTTACGAAAACAATAAACCTACTGAACTTCTATTTCCTCCATTAAATGACTATTTTTCATTTTGTGTTTTGTTCCTATTAGGAATGATGTTAGCAACCTGACCCAATTTGTTATTTTTCACAAACTACTAAATATATTTTCAATTCTATCAGTCAAGTGAGTGTTTTGGATGCAACATGTTATATGGGATTTGAAATCCAGTGAAACTGAATTAAAACTTCAGTTCTTCAGTTCCTTCACTTGCAAATGAGGCTAACAGTGTTTATATGGACTGTTTTAAGGATTGATGGATAATAGCTATCTTTAGCATCATCTCTGCCACATAGAAGACAGACTCTAAAGATTAGTGCCCATGTATTCTTTGTCCTTGTTCCTCTCACAGAGGGGCAAGATTCTACAGACTTTTTAAATGCAACATATCAGGAATTAAATTATGACAGTTAAAAGAGAAATAGGAGGGGGCCATGCAAGTCTATAAGAGTTTCCATATAGAAAATACTTCTGGTGGAAATAGAAGGAGAAAGAGGGAAGTCATATAATGCTTGGGTTTGAGTTGGTTGGGCTTGAAGGAGTATAATTTTCTAAAGAACACTGGGACCTAGCATAAATCACCATAGTGAGGAAGGCTGAGAAATTTAGTAGCTTGCTGTTGGAAATAGAGAAATGTAGTTGATATTATAATTATTTCATTACCCAACTTGTTATGGGTCAGAGTACAATCAAGTGGACAAAGAACTCTCATATAGAATAGTCATTAGCAAAAGAGATATACTATATTTTATTTATCTCTCAGATTTTTGCTTTCAATAATTCAGATATCATTTATCAATTGAACAGCCTTATAAACGTATTTTGGATGAAATTGTCTAAATTTTCCACATGCATATAAGCTTGAAAAGTATAACTTATTAATCAAATCAATAAATTGGACACATAAATATTTGATATCTTGAGTTCTTTCAAAGTTGAATTGCTCTTTGTGTCTTGTCTCTTATCTCTGTTATTTTATTTAGGTATCTTTAATTAAAACACAACTGGCACACTAGATCCCCAGTATTCTAGCAATACTGGACTTACTATTAGTAAGCATCTTTGAATCATATTTTAACTTTCTCATAGACTCTAGTTTTTGATCCATTATGAATTCAGCACCAAGACCACTCAGGAAGAGTCAAAGTGCTTTCTGTTGTGGCTCATGCATCATCAACCAAATTGTCAGCTAAGTTCTGGTTGCAAAATCTTTATTACTGGCAGTGATGAAAGAGGCAGAAAGTGCACAGCTTGAATCTCAGATCTCTGGATGAAATTTCACATCAGACACTGAAAACATTCTTTCACCTTACAAATGAAGCCAATGGAGATAGTTCTCTGATTAATTGAAAATGGGAAACTGCAATGTCATAGTTTACTTCATTTTTCAGCCTGAAATCCAGTTGATTACTCATTCTACTTACCTGTTCTCTCATCATACTGTCAACTTTCTTAACAAAAGGAACAACAGGTCAAGCTAGATGACATGATTTGAAATAGAAAATGTTAGCACTTTTCCTATTATTGGCAAATTATGCTATGCTTACTGAAGATAAAAAATAAGTGATGTGGTAATGGGTGTAGGAATCAAAGGACCATCATCTATTGAAGGCATTTATTGGTAATTAAGATGAAGAAGCATGGGTTAATTGGAATATATCATTAAATTCAGGGCATCAGGTACAATGTAGACTAACAGAATCAGTGTTAGAGTGGTAGCCATCATTACTCTATTAAAAGATAATGAGAGGGAATTAATAATTCTGACTATGATATTTGCTTAATTTCTGCATATGGCTTGACTCTATTTTAACATAATTAGATTGATTTTCAACTGTGTTAAAAATGCATCACAGGAAATCTTGTTACTGAAAGATCCATGTTCAGTCATAAAAGTTCTTTATATGATGGAATAAACCTATAGGCTGGCATGGAGATTCCTCCCCTTGTTTCATTCTCTTTACCAGGTTATACAGACAGATTAGAAGAAGGCAGATAGACCTCTGTGAATCCTACCACTTCTTAGTATTTAATTATTTTACATGTTGTATATGTTCTGGAAGAAACTGTGCATAATAAGAGAAAATGGACTCCCATCACTGAGATTTTAATCACAGAAGTTCAGAATATGGCACAAAAGAGTTGAGACATAGCTGGAATTAGTTTGATAAGTATAGATTAAAAGATACATAGTTTAAGGTCTGAATGTGTCCATTATAATGTAAGACATGTAACACCCCCCCACATACTTTGGACTATAGAAAGGAGGAAATAGAGTCCATATACATTGGAAGGACCTTGACATAAGTATTTGAACAATTATTCTACCTTTGATTTTCCTTTTCTCTCAAAACTTTTTTTTTAATGTGGAAATTTATATCTGTGTCTGTGCTTCGAGGGCAGTAGAAGGTAGAGCAATATGAAAGACTTGTGGAAAGAGGTCATTGGGGTTAAAAAAAGAACCAAACTGAGCATGGAATACCCACTGGAGCCAATGAGAATAATGGGATGTAATTGAGTGGCTTCCTAGACAGATGAAGCAAGAAGAGCAACCCATGCAAAGATATTTTCTTTATGTTTGCTAATACATTACCTCTGTGCATATAAAAGCAGGTGCTATTGGTACATGGAAAGATCTATATGCGTGTAAACATTCTGATACACTTCCAAAGCAGTCACTGATTTCATCCATAGTCACTTTGTTAGCATTCAACTTTAAATATGCTACTTTCTTGCTAAGAGATCACACATTTACCTATACCAAAATCCTATCCTAATCCTAAAACCAATAAACAAACAAAAAACCAAATAACCCATAGCAATTCAACAGTAAAGAATACTTTCAAGGCCTATAAACTGATTTTTTATCTTTTATTGGTAAAATGCCAAAACCTGTCTATTATTCGATTATACAAAGACAAGAATAAAATCAGAGGATGGGTGTGGTGGTGCAAACCTGTAATCTCAGTGGCTAGGGAGGCTGTGACAGGAAGATCTTGAGTTCAAAGCTAACCTCAGCAATTAAGAGACCTAAATAACTTAGCAAGACCCTATCTGTAAATAAAATATAAAAAGGGCTGGTGATGTGGCTCAGTGGTTAAGCACCCCTGGGTTCAATATCCAGTACTACAACCCCCCAACAAAAAAAAGAAAAGAAAGAATAAAAATCAGAAAAATCACGGGAGTACATTGCACATAGAAGGAATTCAGACAGAGGTGTGATAGGGCCGGCTGACTTATAATAACTTGTGAAATCTGATTGTTAAATTTTCAGGAATTTCACAAAGTGGTTGACATCATTTTGGTAGCTTAAAATCCACCATAGTGAGATAGAAATTGGAAAATAGTACAAATTAGGACATTTTTTTTCTCCTCAGAGAGCCAGTGTTTAAACATTTGCCTGTGGATCACCACATTCAACCAAATCAATGCAGTTTTTTCTTACACATTTCTTCTTTAGCTAGTTTATCCATCAGTTAATAGCATGGCATAGGCAATGTTTTTCCTGTCTCTTTCCCTCTCTCCCTCCCTCTTTCTTTTTATGGTACTAGGGATTGAACCCAGGGCCTTGCACAGGCTAAGCAAATGCTTTACTGGTGAGCTATATCCCCCAGCTCCACTCATTTTTTACAAGATGAGGAAATTTTTTTCCAAAAAATGTCTTACATAGAAGCATATATATAACCAATTAAAGCAGAGATATTCCTATTTAAGTAGGTTGCAAAATGTTTGCCATCCTCTGATCTTTAACCTTGTAAGCTGCCAACCAGACCTTCCTCTGCAACCCAATCTGGATTGTGGATGCCATATTTATAAAACAATTGATAAAAAGGAAAGAACAGATACTGGGAAACAAATACATAAGGAATTGTAGCACAAGATTGTCTTCTGATCAATCACCCTAGAACTAGATTTCTTTATTTTATAATGAGAGATTTGGAGAAAGGATCATTAGGATTCTCCCAGCTATAAATCTTTATGCTTCTGTGATTAAAGATGCATGAATGTTTCATGAAAACAATTTGTAAAATCCAACTTAAAATTAACAATAAATTCTACTTATAGCTTGCTCCATTATTTGCTTTCATCTAACTTTTAAAGAAATTATTGTTGCATTCAATTTAAGTTGCAATTACCTCATTCTTGCATTTAGACTTAGAAAAGCAGCCATCTTGCCAATGCCTATACAAAATTTCTAACATCTTTACCAACAGATATTCTCACTAATTTGGTAGCATACTTAACAAAACAGATCAAATTATCCTTGTTCACATCCATATTTTTTCTCTTTACTGTTAGCAGTATGAATCCGGGTTGTCTACTGACTTTTCATTGTATACTGCATTACTCTTAACTCTCTTATTTCCACTGCCTTTCTTCAGTGTACTCTCCTTTCAGAGAATATGAGTCACGTTAGTTAAAGAATAATGAAAAGTTCTGGCGTCAGAACTTTTCACAGAACATTTCCCACAGAATGTTGGGAAGTGGTGAGACGAGAAACCACAAAGTGAGATAGTAACTTTGGCTTAGCAGAAATAATTCCAAAAGCAACATCACGTATGTTATGTGTGAGTGTGCAAATGTGTATAGGTACATATGTGTACCCATGGGACCATAAATTCCCAAAGGGACTAGTTTCAAAAGAAGAGTGGTAATATGTATAGCCATCTTTCAATAAGGGTAGGTAAATAAGTATGCAGACTAAAATAAAAATATATCATAGCATACTTACAAAAAGCAATTTATTATAAATCTGCTATAAGTAAGAATGTACTGTTCAGAACTGGAAAATAATTGTTAGGGTTATGGCGGGTGCTGTGATCTGAATGTTTGCAAACTTCCCAAATTCAAATAATGAATTCTAGCCACTCCAAAGGTGATGATATTAGGATGTCCTTATGTCATAGGACATAACCCATACTATTGGGATTAGTGCCCTTATCAAAGAGGTCACTGGGGTTGTAGCTCAGTGGTAGAGTGCTAGCCTAGCATGTGTGAGGCAGTGGGTTGGATTCTTAGCACCACATATAAATCAATCAATCAATCAATAAAAATAAAGGTCCAGCAATAAAAAGTGGACCTTTCTTTCCTCTTAAAAAAAAAAAAAAAAAGAAGCCACAAACAGCTATCCACAAGTAGCCCGATCCAGCATGTGAGGACAGAGTGAGAAGGACTCATTATAAGAAAATCAACCTTCAATAGACACCAGATTTGCTGGCATCTTCATCTTTGACATCTTAGATTCCAGAACTGTGCAAAATAAATTTCCTTTGTTTATAGGCTACCCAATTTATTGTATATTGTTAGAGAAGACCAAACAGACTGAGGCAACAGGAATGATGGTACACTTTAAAAATGTGTTTGAAGAGATTTTATTTTATTTTATTTTATTTTATTTTATTTATTTTTTTATTGTAAACAAATGGGATACATGTTGTTTCTCTGTTTGTACATGGCGTAAAGGCATACCATTTGTGTAATCATAAATTTACATAGAGTAATGTTGTTTCATTCATTGTTATTTTTTCCCTTCCCCCCACCCCTCCCACCCCTCTTTACCCTCTATACAGTACTTCCTTCCTCCATACTTGCCCCCCTCCCTAACCCTAACTCTAACCCTAACACTAACCCTAACTCTAACCCTAACACTAACCCTTCCCTCCCCCCCATTATGTGTCATCCTCCACTTATTAGCGATATAATTCGTCCTTTGGCTTTTTGAGATTGGCTTATCTCACTTAGCATGATATTCTACAATTTCATCCATTTGCCTGCAAATGCCATAATTTTATCATTCTTTATGGCTGAGTAATATTCCATTGTATATATATACCACAGTTTCTTTATCCACTCATCAATTGAAGGGCATCTAGGTTGGTTCCACAGTCTGGCTATTGTGAATTGAGCAGCTATGAACATTGATGTGGCTGTGTCTCTGTAGTATGCTGATTTTAAGTCCTTTGGGTATAGGCCAAGGAGTGGGATAGCTGGGTCAAATGGTGGTTCCATTCCAAGTTTTCTAAGGAATCTCCACACTGCTTTCCAGAGTGGCTGCACTAATTTGCAGCCCCACCAGCAATGTATGAGTGTACCTTTCTCCCCACATCCTCGCCAACACCTGTTGTTGCTCGTATTCTTGATAATCGCCATTCTAATTGGGGTGAGATGGAATCTTAGGGTGGTTTTGATTTGCATTTCTCTTATTACTAGAGATGTTGAACATTTTTCCATATGTTTGTTGATTGCTTGTAGATCTTCTTCTGTGAAGTGTCTATTCATTTCCATAGCCCATTTGTCGACTGGATTATTTGAATTCTTGGAGCAAAGTTTTTTGAGTTCTTTATAGATTCTGGAGATTAGTGCTCTATCTGAAGTATGATTGGCAAAGATATTCTCCCATTCTGTAGGCTCTTTCTTCGCATTGCTGATAGTTTCCTTTGCTGAGAGAAAGCTTTTTAGTTTGAATCTATCCCAGTGGTTGATTCTAGCTTTTATTTCTTGTGCTATGGGAGTCCTGTTAAGGAAGTCTGATCCTAGACCAACAAGGTGAAGATTTGGACCTACTTTTTCTTCTATAATCCGCAGGGTCTCTGGTCTGATTCCGAGGTCCTTAATGCATTTTGAGTTTAGTTTCGTGCATGGTGAGAGATATGGGTTTAGTTTCATTCTGTTGCATATGGATTTCCAATTCTCCCAGCACCATTTGTTGAAGAGGCTATCTTTTCTCCATTGCATATTTTTGGAACCTTTGTCTAGTATGAGAAAATTGTATTTATTTGGGTTTGTGTCCGTGTCCTCTATTCTGTACCATTGATCTACCTTTCTATTTTGGTACCAATACCATGCCGTTTTTGTTACTATTGCTTTGTAGTAGAGTTGAAGATCTGGTATTGCAATACCCCCTGTTTCACTCTTCCTGCTAAGTATTGCTTTAGCTATTCTGGGTTTCTTATAGTTCCAGATGAATTTCATAATTGCTTGCTCTATTTCTGAAAGGTACATCATTGGGATTTTAATTGGAATTGCATTGAATTTGTATAGCACTTTAGGTAGTATGGCCATTTTGACAATATTAATTCTTCCTATCCAAGAACATGGAAGATCTTTCCATCTTCTAAGGTGTTCTTTAATTTCTTTCTTTAGTGTTCTGTAGTTCTCATTGTAGAGGACTTTCACCTCTTTTGTGAGATTGATTCCCAAGTATTTTATTTTTTTCGAGGCTATTGTGAATGGGGTAGTTTTCCGAATTTCTCTTTCTGAAGATTCATCAATTATGTATAAAAATGCATTGGATTTATGGGCATTGATCTTGTAACCTGCTACTTTACTGAATTCACTTATGAGTTCTAAGAGTTTTCTGGTGGAATTTCCAGGTTCCTCTAAATATATTATCATGTCATCAGCGAACAGGGATAGTTTGAGTTCTTCTTTCCCAATTCGTATCCCTTTAATCTCTTTGGTTTGTCTAATTGCTCTGGCCAGAGTCTCAAGAACGATGATCAATAGAAGTGGTGAAAGAGGGCATCCCTGCCTTGTTCCAGTTTTTAGGGGGAATACTTTCAGTTTTTCACCATTTAGAATGATATTAGCCATGGGCTTAGCATAAATGGCCTTTACAATGTTAAGGAATGTTCCCACTATCCCTATTTTTTCTAGAGTTTTGAGCATGAAGGGGTGCTGTATTTTATCAAATGCTTTTTCTGCATCTATTGAAATAATCATGTGATTCTTGACTTTAAGTCTATTAATGTGGTGAATTACGTTTATTGATTTCCTGATGTTGAACCAACCTTGCATCCCTGGGATGAAACGAACTTGATCATGGTGCACTATCTTTTTAATATGTTTTTGTATCCGATTTGCTAAAATTTTGTTGAGAATTTTTGCATCGATGTTCATTAAGGATATTGGTCTGAAATTTTCTTTCCTTGATGAGTCTCTGTCTGGTATAGGTATCAGGGTGATATTGGCTTCATAGAATGAGTTTGGGAGGGTTCCCTCCTCTTCTATTTTATGGAATACTTTGAGGAGTATTGGAATGAGCTCTTCTTTAAAGGTTTTGTAGAACTCGGCTGAGAACCCATCTGGTCTCGGACTTTTCTTTGTTGGTAGGCTTTTGATGACTTCTTCTATTTCAGTCCTTGAAATTGGTCTATTTAAATTGTTTATGTCCTCCACGTTCAGTTTAGGCAATTCATATGTCTCTAAAAACCTGTTGATGCCTTCAAAATTTTCTATTTTGTTGGAGTATAGATTTTCAAAATAGCTTCTAATTATGTTGTGTATTTCAATCCTGTCTGTTGTGATATTTCCTTGTTCATTCCGAATTTTAGTGATTTGGGTTTTCTCTCGTCTTCTCTTTGTTAGTGTGGCTAAAGGTTTATCAATTTTGTTTATTTTTTTGAAGAACCAACTATTTATCTTGTCAATTTTTTGTATTGTTTCTTTTGTTTCAATTTCATTGATTTCAGCTCTGAGTTTAACTATTTCCTGTCTTCTACTACTTTTGGTGCTGGTCTGTTCTTCTTTTTCTAGGGCTTTGAGCTGTAGTGTTAGGTCGTTTATTTGTTGAGTTTTACTTCTTTTATTAAATGCGCTCCATGAAATAAATTTCCCTCTAAGTACTGCTTTCATAGTGTCCCAGAGATTTTGACATGATGTTTCTTTGCTCTCATTTACCTCTAAGAATTTTTTAATTTCCTTCCTAATATCTTCTGTTATCCATTCATCATATAATAGCATATTGTTTAATCTCCAGATGTTGGAATAGTTTCTGTGTTTTATTCTGTCATTTATTTCTAACTTCAATCCATTATGATCTGATAGAGTACATGCTAGTGTCTCTATCTTCTTGTATTTGCTAACATTAGCTTTGTGGCATAATATATGGTCTATTTTAGAGAAGGATCCATGTGCTGCTGAGAAGAAGGTGTATTCGCTCTTGGTTGGATGGTATATTCTATAAATGTCTGTTACATCTAAATTATTGATTGTGTTATTGAGATCTATGGTTTCTTTGTTCAATTTTTGTCTGGAAGATCTGTGCAGTGGTGAGAGAGGCGTGTTAAAATCACCTAGTATTATTGTGTTATGGTCTATTTGGTTTCTGAAATTGAGAAGGATTTGTTTGACATACATGGATGAGCCACTGTTTGGGGCATAGATGTTTATGATTGTTATATCTTGCTGATTTATGCTTCCCTTAAGCAGTATGAAATGACCTTCTTTATCCCTTCTGACTAACTTTGGCTTGAAGTCCACATTATCTGAAATGAGGATGGATACTCCAGCTTTTTTGCTGAGTCCATGTGCATGGTATGTTTTTCCCCATCCTTTCACGTTTAGTCTATGGGTATCTTTTTCTATGAGGTGAGTCTCTTGCAGGCAACATATTGTTGGATCTTTCTTTTTAATCCAATCTGCCAGTCTATGTCTTTTGATTGATGAATTCAGGCCATTAACATTCAGGGTTATTATAGAGATATGATTTGGTTTCCCGGTCATTTGGTTCATTTTTTAAATTTTATTTATTTATTTGTTTGACACAACTTGTTTCCTCCTTTATTTGACAATTCCTTTAGGATAATTCGTCCCTTTGCTGATTTACTTCTTTGTTTTTCATCTCTTCCTCATGGAATATTTTGCTGAGAATGTTCTGTAATGCTGGCTTTCTTTTTGTAAATTCTTTTAGCTTTTGTTTATCATGGAAGGATTTTATTTCATCGTCAAATTTGAAGGTAAGTTTTGCTGGGTATAAGATTCTTGGTTGGCATCCATTTTGTTTCAGGGCTTGAAAAATGTTGTTCCAGGCCCTTCTAGCTTTTAGGGTATGGATTGAAAAATCTGCTGATATGCGTATTGGTTTCCCCCTGAATGTAATTTGGTTCTTTTCTCTCACAGCCTTTAAAATTCTGTCTTTATTTTGTATGTTAGGTATTTTCATTATAATGTGCCTTGGTGTGGGTCTGTTGTAATTTTGTGTATTTGGAGTCCTATAAGCCTCTTGAACTTGATTTTCCATTTCATTCTTCAGATTTGGGAAATTTTCTGATATTATTTCATTGAATAGGTTGTTCATTCCTTTGGCTTGTTTCTCTAGGCCTTCCTCAATCCCAATAATTCTTAAATTTGGCCTTTTCATGATATCCCATAGTTCTTGTAGATTCTGTTCATGATTTCTTACCATCTTCTCTGTTTGTTCAACTTTGTTTTCAAGGTTAAATATTTTGTCTTCAATGTCTGAGGTTCTGTCTTCCAGCTGTTCTATCCTATTGGATATGCTTTCTATGGAGTTCTTAATTTGGTTTATTGTTTCCTTCATGTCAAGGATTTCTGTTTGGTTTTTTTTCAATATCTCTAACTCTTTATTGAAATGATCTTTTGCTTCCTGTATTTGCTCTTTTAACTGTTGATTGGTGCGATCAATCAATGCTTGCATTTGCTCTTTCATCTCATCATTCAGTGCGTGCATTTGCTCTTTCATCTCATCGTTTGCTTCTCTGATCATTATAAATATGTACTTTCTGAACTCCTTTTCTGTCATTTCTTCTGCCATGCTGTCATTGGGTTTTATTGATGTAACATCTAGATTTGTTTGCAGCATTTTCTTTCCTTGTTTTCTCATATTGTTCAGGTATCAGAGGACCGCTGAGATATTGCAGATTTCCTCTATTGACTTACAATGTCCCTGAAGATTTCTATATATATCCCCCCTTAGCCTTCAGTAGGCTGAAGTCTTGGAGGAAGTTGATAATGCGGTGCTCCACAAGGAAGCTGCCTCTCTAGGAGTGGTGGCCTTCAGGTTGGGTATAATCCCTGCTAGTGGGCAGAGGTGCCTCCACTTGTTGACCAATGGTCATCCAAAGGGGACCTAGGCTGTGGGCTGAGGCAAGGCCTATTTGGGCCTGAGTCTCTGGTTTTACCGTCCTTGTGAGGAAACCTCACCCAGCAGTGAAGACTCACCTGGTGGGGAGGTCTCGCTGGTCAGTTCCCTCCTAGAGGTTTCCCTCAATTTACAGCTACCGCCTGGGCTGGGCTGCCTTCCTCTGCAAAGTTCCCAGGGGCCCGGCCCTACCTCCTGGGCCTGGGAGCCTCACCCTTTGCAGATGACTCTCCTTAGGCTGCCCTTCCTCAGAGAATCTGCCCGCAGGCCTGGAACCTTCGCTCCGCCCTAAGCCTGTCTCTGTGCGGCTCTTCCACCAAGAAGCCTCCTAGATCCTGGGACCCTGCTCTGCACCTAATCGCCTGGCTATGCGGCCCCTCCTCTGAGCAGCCACCTGGGGCCCTGTACAATCGCTCTGAATCCCAGAGACCCGCCACACGCCTCTTCCTCCAGACAGCCACCCAGTATTCCGGTGCGGTCACTAGGAGTCCAAGAAACTCACTGCGTGCCTCCTCCTCCCACCAACCACCCGTAGCCCTGGGCAATCAATCACTCCGAGTTGACGTGACCCTCCCCATTCCTCCTCCTTCTCCAGATAACCCCCGGGGTGTTCAGGAGCGGTCGCTCTGAGTGGCTCTGAGTTCACGTGACCCGCAGCACAGGTCCTCTGGGCAACCGCCCGGAGCTCTGGTGCGGCCACTCAAGACCAAGCGTCCCACCACGTTTCTCCTCCAGGCAGTCCCCCTGTGTTCAGGAGCTGTCACTTTAAGTCCAAACAACTCACCACTCGCCTTCTCCTCTGAGCAGCCGCCTGGAGCGCTAATGCAGTCACTGCGAGTCCAAAGGACCTGCCGCGCTCCTCCTCCTCCTCCTCCTACTCCTCCGGGCAGGCCCCGGGGTTCAGAAGTGGTCAGAGTCCAAACAGCTCGCCACGCAGCCCCTTCTCTGGCAACCGCCTGTAGCTCCCGTGTAGTCACCCGAATCCAAGCGGCCGCGCTCCTCTTCCTCCTCCTCGTCCTCAGGGCAGGCCCCGGGGTTCAGAAGCGTCGTTCTGAGTCCAAACAGCTCGCCGCGCAGCTTCTCCTCTGGCAACCGCCTGTAGCTCTGGTGCAGTCACTCCGAATCCAAGTGGCCACATTCCTCCTCCTCCTCCTCAGGGCAGGCCCCGGTGTCCTGAGTCCACACAGCTCTCCTCGCCATTCCTCCCCTGGGCAGCCGCCGGAGCCCCAGTGGTTTCTCCGAGTCCCAGCGCTGTGCCGAGCGGCCTCCTTTACGGCGCTCCCAGCTGTCCGAGTTCACTGCTCCGGCGGGGGGAGGGGCGTCTCGTGGGCAGCTCTACTTCACAAAGTTTCCTGCGTTCCGGGACCCCCGTCCCATCCGGGATGCCTCCCCAGGGGGTGAGAGTCACCCGACTGCTTTGAGTTGGTCCCAAGCGTCTCAATATCTCCTCTTTTGAATCCTGAGTCCTGGAGCAACATGAAATGCAGCCACCCTCTAGGCCGCCATCTTGAAAACCCTGAAGAGATTTTAAATGAATAGCTATTTAAAATATCTGGCAGAATTAAGGAATACCAACAAAAAATGATAACAGCGAGGAACTTTTATCATCCCTTAGACTAACTGGACAAGAGGTTGGAAATATTACCAGATCCTAGAAATCTTGGTCCTACTGTAAGAGAGGGCCATCAGCTGGGAACTGTGATCTTTGGGAGATGTATACAGTTAACTGTTAATGGAATTCTAGGAGGAGGTTATTAGAATAAATACTCTGAACCCATTTTTTCTCATCACTCTAGTCTTCTGTTGATGTCTCCCATTGGCCCAAATCAGCCAAAAGCTAGGAGGGAAGAAACCTTGACAATCCAGACATAAAACCAGCTCCTTGGCTCATAGAATAAGGTGAAAAGGGAACAGGGAGGATTCAAAAAGGAAAATTGAGACTAATCACTACAGAAACCCTTAGTTACTGCTTCACATCTTTTGGAATATAAGCACATTCTTTCATCTTTATCCATTCAATCTATGTTTAACATTTACTATGTACCAGGCACTGTTTGGTTTTAATTTTAGAGTAGTCAACAAAACAAAGTTTCTGTCCTTATGAAAGTAATTAGGCAATAAAAAATATGGAAATATTCAAAATAACAAATAATGTTAAGTAATATTAAAAAGGAAAATAAAGAAGTATGATAGGATGATCATGGTGGTAGAGTGTAACTACTTCAGATAATGTGGCCAAGAAAGGACTATTTGAGGAGCTGATAATTGAACTGAGACCTCAGTGATGAAAAAAATGTTATGTTCAAAACTAAAGAAAGATTTTCAGGCAAGAAGAACAGTGACTTTAAGGACCATTAGGCAAGTTTTCCATGTCAGAAGAAGGAAAAGGGAGAATTTGGTATCAGATTAGTCTAGAGAAGTTTGAGGGAAAAGTTTCATGAAGGATGTCTTTATTATCTATTGCTGCATATCAATCCATTCCAAACATGATAGCATAACTTAATAAAGCAATTTATTTTTCATCTGTATTTCATTGGTCAGTAATTTAGACAGATATTGGCTCAGTAATTTTGCTTTGTGTGGTGTCAGCTGAAGACACTGAACAGTGTTCATCTGGTGACTGGGCTGGGCTGGATTTCCAAGAAGGTTCTTTTATCTCCAGTGTATAGGTACTTCTCCACACATCCTTCACTTCCATGACTACTTTGGACCTTCTCAGGGCATGGTAGTGTCAGAACAGTCATACTTAATACATCTTGCATTTGGTTTCCACCAGAGAAGAAGAAGCTGCTTGATATCTTATCATCTGATCTCAAAAATCCCAGAATGTTAATTTCATTGCATCTTATCATTCAAAGCAATTCACAGGACCAATTCAATTCTAAGCATAAGGAAAATGGACTCCAGCTCTTGATTGATGGTTGCAGTCTTTGGAGATAAACTACCATAAAGGCTTTTGTAAGGCATAGTAATGTGTTTGGACTATAATCTAAGTATTGCAGGGATCCATTGAAAATTGTAATCAGGAGAGTGATATGATTTGATTTAGGCTTTAGAAATAATACTCTGGGTGCTGTGGAGAATGGTCTTCACTGTTGCAAAAGTGCAATGTGAAAGATCAGCTAGGAGGCAGACAAAAAAAATGAGGATAGCTTATACCAGGATGGTGTTGGTAGATGTAGTGAAATATGGACAAATTTGGAATGTATTTATGAGATACAGCTGAGAAGATTTGCTTATGAATTTAAAGTGTGAACTGAGTGACAAAGGAAAAATCAATGAAGACGCTAAGGACTCTGAATTTTTAATCTGAAAGGCAGAAGAGACAGTGGTGTCAACTAGAGAAATGAGGAAGTTGGAGGGAGAGACAGGTCAAGAGACAAAGTAGATTCAAGGTTTTCTTTAGCCAACTATAATACTGAGTAGTAGGCATACTTAGTTAATTAAAAAGTGTCTTATCCTCCTTACCAAAACCCACATAGAAGTAGTATTAACAATATACTTAGCTCTTACTATATGTCAGGCAACTACTATCAGAGGTGCATATATGTTAACTGTTTAAAAAACACGTCAACCCAATGAGAAAGGTATTATTGTTATTATAATTTTATAGATGGGAAAACTTGAGATCTAGAAAGGTTAAGTAACTTGCCCAAGGTTGCATAATTATTGACAGGTAGAGCCAGGATTCGAACTCAAATAGTTTGGATCTGAAGTTTACTGTTAGAACCATTACAATCTATAATCGACTGCCTACTATTTAAATAATACAGAACACTAAAATATTTTATACAAAAGCAAACTAAAAATAAAGTATGGGACATCCTCATGTGCAAAAGAAATAGCTAAAAGTCAGGTTGATGAGCAAGATCCGTAGCTCATTTTTATGGTACATGTTTTCTGGCCCAGCGTTGGTTAATTGTTAAACATTACAAGTTTCTGCAGACAAGCCTTTTGGTTACTTTGCTGATAATATTTCGTCAAAAACATTTTAGGTTTTGTCTCTGGCTATATTCACTCATAGATAAAGATCTTGTTTTTACACAGATTTTTAAAGCATCTTTATTGAGATATAATTCACATATGATAAATTCACCTAGATAAATTCTATGTCATAAACATTAAAATATTTTGTGTTACAATCCATATGAATAAGAAAGTGAAAAAGTCCACAGAATGGATGAAAATATTTGTAGATCACGTATTTGATCAGAAGTTTATATCTAGAACATATAAATAATTGTTCCAATTTAATAATCAAAAGAGGAGTAACCCAATTTAAAATGGGCAAAGGATTTGAATAGACATTTCTCTGGAGAAGACATTTACCTATTTTCTTTTCTCACTTAATTTTTTTTTTTTTGGTACTGGGGTTTTAACCTGGTTGTGCTTTACCACTGAGTCACATCCCCTATCCTTTTTATTCGTATTTTGAGACAGGTTCTTACTTAGTTGCTTAAGGCCTTACTAAGTTGCTGAAGCTGGCCTCACACGTGTGATCCTCCTGCCTCAGCCTCCCAAGTCACTGGGATTACACCACACCTGGCCTCGCTTAATCTTTTTGATGTCATATCTAAGAAGGCAGATCTGTGTCCCATGTAGCATTGATTGTTGCACAGGATGGGGAGTAAGGAAGGAGTCCAATTTCACCTATCAATACCCAGTTTTCCCAGCATCATTTTGAAAAGACTATTCTTTTCTGGGTTCAACTTTTCTAGCACTGTTGTCGAACTCAATTGACCATAAATATTTGGACTGATTTCTGGAATTTCACTTCTGTTCCATTAATCCATGTTCTGTCTTCATGCCAAGCACCATATAGTCTTAGTTACTGCAGCTTTGTAGTAAGTGTTGAAAATGATAAGTGTTAAGTCCTTTAGTGTTGAATTTTTGTCAAGATTTTTGACTATTTTGCATCCCTTACATTTCCATATGAATTGTAGGATAAACTGATCACCTTGGGCAAAAATGCAGCTGAAATTTTGATATGGCTTGTGTAAAATATACAGAAAATAGAGTTTCTTTGGATTAGGCAGAAGGAAGAAAAGGGAAGGGAGAGGGTAGGGGGTAGGAAGGACAGTAGAATGAATCAGTCATTATTACCCTGTATTCATATATGACTACATGACCTGTGTGATTCTATATCATGTACAACCAGAAGAATGTGAAGTTATACTCCATTTATGTATGATGTGTCAAATTGCATTCTACTGTCATGTATAACAAATTAGAACTAATAAAAATTTAAATATAAAAAAAATAGGGGAAAATTAAGATATTCTCAGAAAAACAAAATCTGAGGAAATTCATTAACATTGGACTTACCCTGCTGTAAATGTTTAAGGGTTACTGAAAGGTGAAATAAAAGGACACAAGATGATAACTTGAAATTATATAAAGAAATAAAGACCTCAGTAAAGGTAAATAATGGGCAATTACAAAAAATCCTATTAAAAAAAGCACAGACAACAAAAGCAAAAATAAATAAGTGGATCTGTATCAAACTAACAGGTTTCCAAAAAGCAAAGGAAGCAATAAATGTAAAGATAACATATGGAATGGGATAAAATGTATCAGCAGGGGATAGGCTCCAACCCCTTTCCCTGCCCCCCAAATTCGTATATGCTCAAGTCTCTTATATAAAGTGGTGTCATACTTACATGAGATCTATGCACATCCTCCTGTCTGCGAGGTGCTAATGATTAAACCCAGGTCCTCACACATGTGGGGAACGTGCTTATTGAGCTATATCCACAGCCCCTCCCATATACTTTAAATCATCTCTAGATTACCTATAATACCTAATATAATGTAAATGCTATGTAAATAGTTTTACAATATATACTGAATTGTCTGTATATATTCAAAAACTCTATAGATAAATTTGAGGAGAAATTCCATCTAAACAATATTATATTTTAAAATTTATGAGCACTGAACATTTTATTCAGTCTTTAATTTAATTCATTGTGCTGTAGATGTCAAAGCCCCATACTTCTTTTTATTCTTTATATACATATATTTTTGTATTATAATTCTACATAATAGTGAGATTCATGATGCCATATTCTTATATACATATAAAATAATTTGCTCAATCTCTGTTTCCAGTACTTTCCCTTCCCCTACCTTCACCCCACCCCTTGATCCATTTGTTCTTTTATACTGGTCTTCCTTCTTAGTATATTTTAATTAGTGCATTATCATTATATATAAAACAGGGTTCATTGTGATATATATATATATATATGTAAATAGACATAGCACAATTTGGTAGATTACATTCCCCAGTATTTCCTCATCCCCACCCCTACACCCACCCTTTCAATACCCTTTCTCTATTCTTTTGGTAGCCTGTCTATTTTCATTAGATCCCCCTTTTTTATTTTTCCTTACCCCTTGCCCTCCTCTTGCTTTGGCATATGGAAGAAAACATTCGACCCTTGACTATTGAATAGAAGTTGTGGGAACAGATATCCTCCTCTTTTTCTGGATCTGAAAGGGAAAGCATTCAGTCTTTTAAGTTGAAGCTGTGGTTTTTTTTCTAGATACTCTTTATTGGATTTTTTTAAAAAAATTGTTTTGCATTTCTAGACTTTAGAGATTTTTTTTTTATCATGAAGTGCCACTACACTCTATCAAATGCTTTTTCTATGTCCTTTGAGATGGTAATATACTTTTACCTTTTATTAATATGGTACATTATATTAATTATGGGATATTAAACCAACCTTGCATTCCTAAAATAAATCTCACTTGGTCATGCTGTATAAATTTTTTTATATGTTGCTGGAAATAGTTTGGGACCATTTTCTTCAAGATTTTAAATTTTATAAGAGATAAAGCATATATTGTCTGTATACTTCTTTATAAATGATTTCTTTGTCTGTTTTGGTGTCAGAGTAATACTATTCTCATAGAATCAATTGAGAAGTATTCTCTCCACCTGTATTTTGCAAAGTGTTTGAGAAGGGATGGTGTTCATTTTTCTTTAAATATTTGATAGAATTTACCAGCAAAGCCAGATCCTGGATTTGTGTGTGTGTGTGTGTGTGTGTGTGTGTGTGTGGGTGTGTGTGTGTATGGGGAGGTTTTGACATTTCTATTTAAATCTCTTTACTTCTTATAGTTTTTTTTAATTTCAGATTTTCTATTTATTCTTGAGTCAATCTTGGTAGTTTGCACCCTTTAGGAATAGTTTTGTTTTGTCTAGGTTATCTAATTTGTTATTACATAGTTGTTCATAGTGTCCTCTATAATCTATCCCACTCCAATTGGATTAGTAGTGATAGCTTATGTTCCTGATTTTAGTATTTTAGTATTCTGAGTCCTCTCTCTCTCTCTCTCTCTCTTTCTTTCTCTCTCCCTCCCTCCCTTTTCTTTTTTCTTGGTCAGTCTAACTAAAGGTGTGTTAATTTTGTTGATCTTTTTAAAGAACAAGAATTTGATACTTACATAGACAGTTAAGCATGACTTCTCTGCTGTTTTACTTCATAAAAGTTGAGCTCCTCCTATCTCTCTTCTCTCTAAACAGAAAGACAGGTCAGGTCTATACATGAGTTGCATAAACAGCTAATGTAACACTGAAAACAAATTTGTTGTTCACTTACTTTGGTCAGTTATCTGATGTTCAGGCCTCAAAAGTTGATCAATTTGACTACTTGAGCCATGGAATCATGTCCAAATTCTAGCCATCACATTGATATTCTGGTCATGAGGAAATAGACTAGCATTTTCACTCTTTTAAAGAAGATTTCGGTTTTATCAAGATGGCGGACTAGAGGGTGGCTGCATTTCATGTTGCTCCAGGACTCAGGATTCAAGAAGAGGAGATATTGAGAGACTTGGGACCAACTCAAAGCCACTGGGTAAGTCTCTCACATTGGGGAGGCATCCTGGATGGGGCAGTAGTCCCGGAATGCAGGGAACTTTGTGAAGTAAAGTTGCTCAATGACACACCCCTCCCCGTGCTGGAGCAGTGAACTCAGACAACTGGAAGCATTGGAGAGGAGGCTGCTCAGCACAGCACTTGGACTTGGAGAAACCCACCAGGGCTCCGGGCAGCTGCCCAGATGAAGAGGCATGCGGTGAGCTGTTTGGACTCAGAGCGACCGCTCCTGAACACCGAGGGGGCTGCCTGGAGGAGGAGGAGAAGCGCAGTGGGTCGCTTGGACTCGGAGCGGCCACACAAGAGCTCTGGGCGGCTGACCAGAGGAGGAGGCTCACGGTGACTTGTTTGGACTCAGAGCGACTACACCGGAACTCTGGGTGGCTGCCTGGAGGAGGAGGAGGTGCATGGCAGGTCACTTGGACACAGAGCAACCGCACCAGAACACCGGGTGGCTGACCAGAGGAAGAGGCGTGTGGCGGGTCCCTGGGACTCGGAATGACTGTATGAGGCTCCAGGTGGATGCTCAGAGGAGGGGCCGCATAGCCAGGCGATTAGTTGCAGAGCAGGGTCCCAAGACCTAGGAGGCTTCTTGGTGGAAGAGCTGCACAGAGACAAGCTGAGGGGCGGAGCGAAGGTTTGAGGACTGCGGGCAGATTCTCTGAGGAGGGGCAGCCTAAGGAGACTCAACTGACAAGGGTGAAGCTCCCAGGCCCAGGAGGTAGGGCCGGGCCCCTGGGAACATTGCAGAGGAAGGCAGCCCAGCCCAGGCGGTAGTTGTGGATTGAGGGGAACCTCTAGGAGGGGAACTGACCAGCAAGACCTCCCCACCGGGTGAGTCTTCCCCGCCGGGTGAGGTTTTCCCACGAGGACAGTAAAACCAGATACACAGGCCAAACAGGCCTTGCTTCAGCCCACAGCCTAGATCCCCCTTGGATGACCATTGGTCAACAAGTGGAGGCACCTCTGCCCACTAGCAGGGAATATACCCACCTGAAGGCCACCACCCCTAGAGAGGCAGCTTCCTTGTGGAGCACTGCATTATCAACTTCCTCCAAGACTTCAACCTACTGAAGGCTAAGAGGGGATATACTGGAAATCTTCAGAGACATTATAAGTCAATAGAGGAAATCTGCAATATCTCAGCGGTCCACTGATACCTGAACAACATGAGAAAACAAGGGAAGAATATGCCCCAATCAAATCTAGATGTTACATCAATAAAGCCCTGTGACAGCATGGCAGAAGAAATGACAGAAAGGGAGTTCAGAATGTACATAATTAAAATGATCAGGGAAGCAAATGAGGAGATGAAAGAGCACATGAAGGCATTGAATGATCGCACCAATCGACAGTTAAAAGACCAAATACAGGAAGCAAAAGATCATTTCAATAAAGAGTTAGAGATACTGAAAATAAACCGAACAGAAATCCTTGAAGGAAACAATAAACCAAATTAAGAACTCCATAGAAAGCATAACCAATAGGATAGAACACCTGGAAGACAGAACCTCAGATACTGAAGACAAAATATTTAACCTTCAAAACAAAGTTGACCAAACTGAGACAATGGTACGAAATGGTGAGCAGAATCTCCAAGAACTATGGGATATCATGAAAAGGCCAAATTTAAGAATTATTGGGATTGAGGAAGGCTTAGAGAGACAAACCAAAGGAATGAAGAATCTATTCAATGAAATAATATCAGAAAATTTCCCAAATCTGAAGAATGAAATGGAAAATCAAGTTCAAGAGGCTTATAGGACTCCAAATACACAAAATTACAAGACCCACACCAAGGAACATTATAATGAAAATACCTAACATACAAAATAAAGACAGAATTTTAAAGGCCGTGAGAGAAAAGAACCAAATTACATTCAGGGGGAATCCAATAAAGATATCAACAGATTTTTCAATCCAGACCCTTAAAGCTAGAAGGGCTGGGAACAACATTTTTCAAGCCCTGAAACAAAATGGATGCCAACTAAGAATCTTATACCCAGCAAAACTTACCTTCAAATTTGATAATGAAATAAAAATCCTTCCATGATAAACAAAAGACAAAAGAATTTACAAAGAGAAAGCCAGCATTACAAAACATTCTCAGCAAAATATTCCATGAGGAAGAGATGAAAGACAAAGAAGTAAAAAACAAAGGGAGGAATTATCCTAAAGGAATTATCAAATAATAAAATAAAAAAATGAGCCAAATGACCGGGAATACAAATCATATCTCAACAATAACCCTGAATGTTAATGGCCTGAACTCATCAATCAAAAGACATAGACTGGCAGATTGGATTAAAAAGAAAGATCCAACAATATGTTGCCTGCAAGAGACTCACCTCATAGAAAGAGATACCCATAGACTAAAGGTGAAAGGATGGGGAAAAACATACCATGCACATGGACTCAGCAAAAAAGCTGGAGTATCCATCCTCATTTCAGATAATGTGGACTTCACGCCAACGGTAGTCAGAAGGGATAAAGAAGGTTGTTTCATACTGCTTAAGGGAAGCATAAGTCAGCAAGACATAACAATCATAAACATCTATGCCCCAAACAGTGGCTCATCCCTGTATGTCAAACGAATCCTTCTCAATTTCATAAAACAAATAGACAATGACACAATAATACTAGTTAATTTTGACATGCCTCTCTCACCACTGGACAGATCTTCCAAACAAAAATTGAACAAAGAAACCATAGATCTCAATAACACAATCAATAATTTAGACTTAATGGACATTTATAGAATATACCATCCAACCAAAAGCAAATACACTTTCTTCTCAGCAGCACATGGATCATTCTCTAAAATAGACCATATATTATGCCACAAAGCTAATGTTAGCAAATACAAGAAGATAGAGACACTACCTTGTATTCTATCAGATCATAATGGATTGAAATTAGAAATAAATGAAAGAGTAAGAAACAGGAACTACTCCAATACCTGGAGATTAAACAATATGCTATTATATGATGAATGAATAACTGAAGATATTAGGAAGGAAATTAAAAAATTCCTAGAGGTAAATGAGAACAAAGAAACATCATATCAAAATCTCTGGGACACTATGAAAGCAGTACTTAGAGGAAAATTTATTTCGTGGAGCGCATTCAATAAAAGAAGTAAAACTCAACAAATAAACGACCTAACACTACAGCTCAAAGCCCTAGAAAAAGAAGAACAGACCAACACCAAAAGTAGGAGAACACAGGAAGTAGTTAAACTCAGAGCTGAAATCAATGATATTGAAACAAAAGAAACAATACAAAAAATTGACAAAATAAATAGTTGGATCTTTGAAAAGATAAACAAAATTGATAAACCCTTAGTCACACTAACAAAGAGAAGTCGAGAGAAAACCCAAATCACTAAAATTCTGAATGAACAAGGAAATATCACAACAGACACGAGTGAAATACAAAACATAATTAGAAGCTGTTTTGAAAATCTATACTCCAACAAAATAGAAAATTTCGAAGACATCAACAGGTTTCTATAGACATATGAATTGCCTAAACAGAACGAGGAGGACATACACAATTTAAATAGACCAATTTCAAGTAATGAAATAGAGGAAGTCATCAAAAGCCTACCAACAAAGAAAAGTCCGAGACCAGATGGGTTCTCAGCCGAGTTCTACAAAACCTTTAAAGAAGAGCTCATTCCATTACTCCTCAAAGTACTCCATGAAATAGAAGAGGAGGGAACCCTCCCAAACTCATTCTATGAAGCCAATATCACACTGATACCTAAACCAGACAGAGACACATGGAGGAAAAAATATTTCAGACCAATATCCTTAATGAACATTGACGCAAAAATTCTCAACAAAATTTTAGCAAATCGCATACAAAAACATATTAAAAAGATAGTGCACCATGATCAAGTGGGATTCATCCCAGGGTGCAAGGTTGGTTCAACATCTGCAAATCAATAAATGTCATTCGCCATATCAATAGACTTAAAGTCAAGAATCACATGATTATTTCAATAGATGCAGAAAAAGCATTTGATAAAATACAGTACCCTTTCATGCTCAAAACACTAGAAAAAATAGGGATAGTGGGAACATTCCTTAACATTGTAAAGGCCATCTATGCTAAGCCCATGGCTAATATCATTCTAAATGGTGAAAAACTGAAAGCATTCCTCCTAAAAACTGGAACAAGGCAGGGATGCTCTCTTTCACCACTTCTATTCAATATTGTCCTTGAAACTCTAGCCAGAGCAATTACACCAAAGAAAATAAAAGGATACGAATAGGAAAAGAAAAACTTAAACTATCCCTATTTGCTGATGATATGATTATATACTTAGAGGAACCAGGAAATTCTACCAGAAAACTCTTAGAACTCATAAGTGAATTCAGTAAGGTAGCGGGATATAAGATCAATGCACATCAATCTAATGCATTTTTATACATAAGTGATGAATATTTGGAAAGAAAAATTAGGAAAACTACCCCATTCACAATAGACTCGAAAAAAATAAAATACTTGGGAATCAATCTCACAGAGGAGGTGAAAGTCCTCTACAATGAGAACTACAGAACACTAAAGAAAGAAATTAAAGAAAACCTTAGAAGATGGAAAGATCTCCCAAATTCTTGTATAGGAAGAATTAATAGTGTCAATATGGCCATACTACCAAAAGTGCTATACAGATTCAATGCAATTCCAGTTAAAATCCCAGTGATGTACCTTACAAAAATAGAGCAAGCAATTATGAAATTCATCTGGAAGAATAAGAAACCCAGACTAGCTAAAGCAATTCTTATCAGAAAGAGCGAAGCAGGGGGTATCACAATACCAGATCTTCAAGTCTACTACAAAGCAATAGTAACAAAAATGGTATGGTATTCGTACCAAAGTAGAAATGTAGATCAATGGTACAGAATAGAGGACACGGACACAAACCCAAATAAATACAATTTTCTCATACTAGACAAAGGGATCAAAAATATGCAATGGAGAAAAGATAGCCTCTTCAATAAATGGTGCTGGGAGAATTGGAAATCCATATGCAACAAAATGAAACTAAACCCATATCTCTCACCATGCATGAAACTAACTCAAAATGGATTAAGGACCTCGGAATCAGATAAGAGACCCTGCAGATTATAGAAGAAAAAGTAGGTCCAGATCTTCAGCATGTCGGCTTAGGACTAGACTTCTTCAACAGGACTCCCATAGCACAAGAAATAAAAGCAAGGATCAATAACTGGGGTAGAGGCAAACTAAAAAGCTTTCTCTCAGCAAAGGAAACTATCAGCAATGCAAAGAAAGAGCCTACAGAGTGGGAGAAAATCTTTGCCAATCATACTTCAGATAGAGCACTAATCTCCAGAATCTATAAAGAACTCAAAAAATTCTACACCAAGAATGCAAATAACCCAATCGACAAATGGGCTAAGGAAATGAACAGACACTTCACAGAAGAAGATCTACAACCAATCAACAAACATATGAAAAAATGTTCAACATCTGTAGTAATAAGAGAAATGCAAATCAAAACCACCCTAAGATTCCATCTCACCCCAATTAGAATGGCGATTATTAAGTATATAAGCAACAACAGGTGTTGGCGAGGATGTGGGGAGAAAGGTGCACTCATACATTGCTGGTGGGGCTGCAAATTAGTGCAGCCACTCTGGAAAGCAGTGTGGAGATTCCTTAGAAAACTTGGAATGGACCCACCATTTGACCCAGCTATCCCACTCCGTGGCCTATACCCAAAGGACTTAAAATCAGCATATTACAGAGATAGAGCCACATCAATGTTCATAGCTGCTCAATTCACAATCGCCAGACTGTGGAACCAACCTAGATGCCCTTCAATTGATGAGTGGATGAAGAAACTGCGGTATATATATACAATGGAATATTACTCAGCCATAAAGAACGATAAAATTATGGCATTTGCAGGCAAATGGATGAAATTGGAGAATATCATGCTAAGTGAGATAAGCCAATCTCAAAAAACCAAAGGATGAATGATCTCGCTGATAAGTGGATTATGACACATAATGGGGGGTGGGAGGGGTTAGTGTTAGGGTTAGAGTTAGGGTTAGGGAGGGGGGCAAGTATGGAGGAAGGAAGGACTGTATAGAGGGAAAAGAGGGGTGGGAGGGATGGGGGGAATGGAAAAAATAACAGAATGAATCAAATATTACCCTATGTAAATTTATGATTACACAAATGGTATGCCTTTATTCCATGTACAGAGAAACAATATGTATCCCATTTGTTTACAATAAAAAAAGAAGATTTCACCCAATTTTTAGGTAATACTTTCACTAAAATCCTTTGATTTGATCCTATTCTATGGACATACCAAGCATTTAAAATTCTTGGAATTGCCATTCATTTATGATGTCCTCCTTGCCCAAATAAACTTTAATTATTGAAGATATAAATTATTGAAAGATACAGCATTATAAAAGTATGTCATGATATGTAGAATGAGTATATATTTTCAACTATTATAATCACATTTCATCATATTCTGTGTTAAATATTCTGCTTTTTCATATTTAATAGCATTTATGAAAACTACTATAAACCAGTAATGCAATATTACCTAGTCATATGCCACATAATGACATTTCAATTAATGATGAATCATATATACAATAGTGGTCCCATAAAATTATAATGGAACCGAAAAATTCCTATTATCTAGTGACACAGTAGCTACTATATTATCATAGCGCAATGCATTAGGTATGTATTTTTGGTGATTCTGGTATTAGTAAATCTATAGTGCTGCCAGTCAAGTAAAAGTATAGCACATATATATGGTACATAATACTTGATAATGTTAGCTAATAACTGTATGATTGGCTCATGTATTTCTTATACCATACTTTTCACACTTTTTAGAGTTTTTTTCTACTTTTAAAAAATCACTGTACAATATGCTATGTTACCCTGAGAATGGCCTCATACATTTGGAATTTACCACAATTCTTGATTGTTTCAAGCAGCCATATTTGACCTGTACCACCTAGTTTTGTCTAAGTACATTCTATCATGTTCACACAATGATAAAATCACTTAACAACACATTTCTTGGAATGTATCCTCATCATTAACATGAAACAAGAGTGTATATGCAGAGTATGTGCCTGTGTATGTACTATGCTTTTATGTTTCAGATTTAATGATTGTGAGGGGAAGCATTTGTTATCTACTCATCGCTTTCATTTCTTGTCTATTATACATTCATTTCTGATTATTTAGAAGTTTGAAGTTTTTGTCAGGTACGGTTGGGCATGCCTGTATTCCCAGCAACTCAGGAGGCTGAGGGAGGAGGATTGCAAGTTTGAGGACAGCCTCAGCAACTTAGCAAGACCCTAAGTAACTTAGTGAGAACCTATCTCAAAATAAAAACTAAAAAGTACTGGGAATTTGGCTCAGTGATTAAGCATTGCTGAGTTCAACCACAAAAAAGGTAAAAGAAAGAAAGAAAAAATAAATTTAAAGGTTTTTCTATATGTTCTAAAATCTGCTGATTCTCAGATATTTGTTTCAATAAATATCACTTGGGAAATTTATGTGAAACCATAGATTTCAGGTTCCATCTCAAGAGAATCACTTAGTAGTATAAAGTTGTAAGCCTGTATTTTTAATAAGCACCCTAGGATGTTCTCACTGTAATAGGGAATATGGTGAGCAACTCTTGCATTAACAAAATGAATTTATCACCTAAGACACATGCCTTTTTTTCCCCTCCATGGTCTCTTTTCAGTATGGTTTCCGTTGCTTTTCATGGAGCCTATCTGCTTAGTTGCTTTAAAGCAAAATTTTAAAAATATAATTGCATCAGTTAACCAATTTATGACAGCAGAGATGGAGAAATTAGGTTTCCTTATTCACCTTATAGACAGATAATATATAATGTTCTTGGTTAGATAGAACTCTCATAATAAAATGATCAAAGCATTGACTATTATTTATTTATTTATTGGTGCTGGTGATTGAATCCAGGGATGCTTAACCACTGAGCCACATCCTCAGCCCTTTTACTTATATTTTATTTAAAGACAGGGTATCACTAAGTTGCCTAGGGGCTAGCTAAGTTGCTGAGGCTGGCTTTGAATTTTTGATCCTCCTGCTTTACCCTCCAGAGCTTCTGGGATTACAGGAGTGTGCCACTGTGCCCAGGAACATTGACTTTTATTGGAAAGATAAAACCATTTTCTTCTCTGTGGCTAAACTCATCCTTTTCAATTTAGACTTTGAGACATATCTCATTCAACTTTCCTACACAAACAGTTTGCCAATTAGATTCAACACCATATCTCAGCATGAGGTTTTATTCTATCATAGATGTGTTGATATTACTTCCACAGGTAATTTCCAGAACTTTCTGAAACTCTCCCTATGTCAATGAGCTGTAATAGTGATGGGGATTAGGCAAAAATATAAAATTTTTGTGATCTGATTAAATTAAATGATTTAAAGTCTTTTATTCTCTTTATTAATTGAGCAGATTAGAAATTGATTTAAAAATATGTTTTAAAGGATACATCATTATTTCCTTAGATTAAATTTCTACAGGTAAAATTGTTGAATCAAAGTGTTAGAAGAATTTGACACAGAAATTCCAATTTAGAAATTTAGGTTAAAGCAATAATCAGAGCTATGCACAAAGGTGAATACACAATGATATTTGTATCAGCTTATTTATAATTGTGAAATACTGGGAAGATGCTCAATAGTAGAGGACTGATTATGTAAATTATAGCATACTCACATGATTGAGCAACATACTACTTCAAAATATCATGCTGTATAAGTCTATTGACAAACAAAATACAACACATTTAAGTTTACTAAAAAATCAAGTTAAAATAATATAATCTAAATTTTGGGAAAAATAAAAATGTGTCTATATGTACAAACACACATATTGTATATGTTTAGAAATAATACTAAAGCTATGTCTCAGACTGGAAAATGCTAATAGATTTATCTTTGGTAATATTACATATGATCTTTACTGGATTTTGTATTTGTACTTTTCTACATTATGCTTGATTGTGCTTATGCTTTTTCTATGTTATATTATAGGCTATTTACCTTTTATAATAAGAAAAAGTGCTAATTTCTAAAACTGAAATATGTAAAATTAAAATGTACCATTTGACTACTGAGATTTACAATGACTCAGGTTTAAATTTAAACAGATTTGTCATCCCACTACATCTATTAGCACAAAGCTTATCAGCTTCAGTATTTTAAATTGACCTTTACTCTTTTGCACATAAACTTCATTGTTAAAAATCTTTTTAGACATACTTAACTGGTACTGATGAAGGAGGGAATGAATGATATACATCATTCAATTCTATTACTACCCATGCCATAACTCCTTTGCATATGAAGCAGGTCAGTACCCCTATATGAATATTCTTTTTTAAAAATATTTTTGGTTGTAGATGGACACAATACCTTTATTTTATTCATTATTTATTTATTTTTATCTGGTGCTATTTATGGAACCCAGTGCCTCACATCTGCTACGCAGGCACTCTACCACTGAGCTACAACTCCAGCCCCCATGTGAATATTCTTAATAGCAGTTTGCATTTCTTAGAAGACCTAGATATAAGTCGTACAACTTCAGACCTTTAGGGTGTGTCTTTACATAGATTTCAGTACCTTTCTTGTGAATAGAATGAACACTCATGCCAGTAAATCCCCATGGAATATTTTGTTACCAATTAACTGTCTTTTTTTTCGGAACATGATCCATTTATCTCCTTAGTCAATGAGTCCAAATTTTAAAAAGAAGAAGAAAAAAACCTTCAGGACTATATATAAAATGTAGTTTTAAATTCCAGAGACTTCAAATGGGCAAAAATCTAGAAATCCTTTAGAAACTGCAGTCTAGCCATAATCCCTTCCCCACCCCCAAAGTGTTCTGTGTGTAGGACAAGGAAAAAATTGGGGATAAATTTGAATTGTGACATATTTAGCAGACAGTTGAGAAATTAGTAAAAATATGGAGAAGAGCCTAATAAAACAACAGATCAGAATAATCAATGTAAAATGATATAGGACAAATAGTTCTTAAGGGACAAATGAGAAAATGAACATTCACTGAGCAACAACTCTACCCAGCCTCTATGCTGATGGTCCAATAAGTGAAGAGTGGAGTCACATACTACTACAGAATTTGGATTCAATTAAGGATTAACAAGAGATAAATCATTTCATACAATGTTTGTCATCATCCTACTTCAAAGAAATTAGAGCTATTGTGGTATAAATCCAGACTTATCCTGAATAGGAGAGTAAGCCTCTATTTTGGCAGCTATTAATTTTGTTTTAATGTAGTTCATTTTTTATCAAAATTATACCAGTACATGATTTAAGCAGTCAAATACTTCTGCAAGCCTTTTTAAGTGCACTTCCCTGACTCCTTCTATTTCATATTTCTGGCCACCTGGAGACAACCAATCACATTCTTGTAACATAAATTTAGTACTTACCTTTGTATTGCTAAATAATGTATTTACCACATTTTTGGTATTATCTATGTCCTTCTTATTGTGGAAGATGAGTTATTTCTCTTTCACAATCTCTACTACATTTCATGTGTCCCACCCTCTCAATAGTTCGTTAATTTCTCAGTGTTCACATGATTATGACTAAGCAAATATTTAACTGAGCAGAACTATGTAGTAAACTATGTTTACCCTTCCTTTAATATTCATCTTTTGGTTCTCCCCCCATTTAATGATTATTTCAGGTTTGATGATTTCGTTTTCTATGTACTTATCAGTATTTGGCTCCAAGCTCTCCCCATTTGTAAATCATGTTTCATACATTCAAATTCAAACACAATTTTGTCTTCTTAATGTCCTTATCTGGACAAATTTTTGTGTGTGTGTATATGTGTGTGTGTGTGTTTATTGGAAAATTTGTTTTCTTCCCTTTCCTTATGTTGTTGTGTTTTGGTGAGGGATTTTATTTACTTATTTATTGTACTGAGGATTGAACCCAGGGGTATTCTACCACTGAGCTACACTCCAAACCCTTTTTATTTTTTAAGTTTTTCACTTTAAGATGGGGTCTGACTGTGTTTCTGAGGCTCACCGCCAACTTGTGATCCTCCTGCCTTAGCCTCTGGATTCACTGGGATTACAGATTTGCACTACCATGCCTGGCTGATGAAGGATATTTTTATATACTGTGCTAGAATTTGATGGGCCCTTTTAATGGATCCTCAAGTCCCTTGGGATATTATTGAATAAGTTTTTATTATTTTTATCCAATCATATTGGATAATTTTTTGATTATTTTGCTCCCTCTAATTTCTATATTCTCTTACTGTAATTTCTATTATTTGAATCTTGGATTCCTTTAATATGGCTTCTGTTTTAATTATCTATTGTCTCCTATTTCTACCTCTTTGCTGGTTTACTCTACTTTGTGAGACATTTTTTGAATTTTACTTTTGAACTCTTGAATTTTTCATAACTGATAGATAATTTTTAATTTTCAAGAGTTATTATTTTAATTTTCTTTTTTGTTTTGTAGCAAAGAGTCTTGTTTCTTTGGCTAAAGATGTGCTATGTATTTGAACATACTATTTATCATTTTTTATGCATAGTTTCTGTCTTCCAAATTTCTTGGTTATGTCTGTTTTGATATTTATCTTTTTTATTGGAGACCTTTTTCAAATATCTAGTTATCCTTGACTGCCACTCCATAGTTACTCTTCAGAGAACGTACTGCAGGATGAGTTTTGTTGACTGCGGCTTCATCATAGTGTGATGAATTTTTAATTTCCTTGCTTTACAGTATAAACCTGAAGGCCAGTGTCATGAAATCTTAGAGATATGGGGTTCCTAATATTCAACATGTGAACTTTCACATAACAATGTTTTAATAGCAGTACTTATAAATATAAAAATAGATATAAACAGTAGTTATAAAGATAAAAAGTAGTTATAAATGAAGATAACATCTTTCAATTACACTAGCCCATATTTAGTTTTATCTAGTGTCTCCCATTCTAGAGATCCTATGTTTTGCCTTTTTTTAAATTATTTTTTTTAATTTTGCAGACTACATTTTGATTCATTGTACACAAATGGGGTACATCTTTTCATTTCTATGGTTGTGCACAATGTAGATTCATACCATTTGTGTAATCATACATGTACACAGGGTAATGATGTCTGTCTCATTCCACCATTTTCATACCCCTGCCCCCTCCTCCCTCTCACTTCTCTCTATGTAATCTAAAGTTCCTCCATTTTTCTCTCACCCCCCACCATGCCACCCCCATTATGTATCATCATCCACTTATCAGGGAAAACATTCGGCTTTTGGTTTTTTAGGATTGGCTTATTTCACTTAGCATGATATTCTCCAATTCCATCCATTAATCTGCAAATGCCATAATATTATTCTTCTTTATGGCTGAATAATATTCCATTGTGTATATATACCACAGTTTCTTTATTCATTCATCTGCTGAAGGGCATCTAAGTTGGTTCCACAATATAACTATTGTGAATTGAGCTGCTATAAACATTGATGTGACTGCATTACTGTGGTATACTAATTTTAAGTCCTTTGGGTATAAACTGAGGAGTGGTATAACTGGGTCAAAAGGTGGGTCCATTCCAAGTTTTCTGAAGAATCTCCATATTGCTTTCCAGAGTGACCGCACCAATTTGCAACTTCACCTGCAATGTAAAAGTGTGCCTTTTTCCCACATCCATGCCAACATCTATTATTGTTTGTGTTATTGATAATAGCCATTCTATTGGAGTAAAATGCAATCTTAGAGTTGTTTTAATTTGCATTTCTCTAATTACTAGAGATGTTGAATCATTCCTCATAGAAATAGAGAAAACAATCATGAACTTCATCCATAAGAGACCTTGAATAGCCAAAATAATCCTGAGCAGAAAAAGTGAAGCAGGAGGCATCACAATACCAGACCTTAAACTACACTACAGAGCAATAGTAACAAAAACAGCATGGTATTGGCACCAAAATAGACAGGCAGACCAATGGTACAGAATAGAAGACAGAAACAAACCCACATAAATACAGTTATCACATCCTAGACAAAGGTGCCATAAATATACAATGGAGGAAAGATAGCATCTTCAACAAATAGTGCTGGGAAAACTGGAAATTCATAAACAGAAAATTGAAATTAAACCCCTATCTCTCACCCTGCACAAAACTCAACTCAAAATGGATCAAGGACTTAGGAATTAGACCAAGACCCTGCACCAAATAGAAGACAAGGTAGGCCTGAATCTTCATTATTATGGGTTAGGATCAGACTTCCTTAATAAGACTCCCAAAGCACAAGAAATCAAAGCAAGAATAAATAAATGGGATGGACTCAAAGTAAAAAGCTTTTTCTCAGCAAAGGATACAATCAATAATGTGAAAAGAGAGCCTACAGAGTGGGAGAAAGTCTTTTCCACACACACTTCAGATAGAGTACTTATCTTCAAAATTTATAAGGAACTTACAAAACTTTACATCAAAAATACAAATAACCCAATCAATAAATGGGCCAAGGAACTGGACACTTTACAGAAAAAGATATACAGGCAATTAATAAATATTTTGCCTTTTATAGAGAAGTGACTTCCATTATTTTTCCATGCTTATTGAAAGGTCAGTGTATCATTTACATGAAGTAGAGAAGGGGCTTGGATTCTAACTCTCTGATAAATTCAATTAAACATTTAAAACCAATTTTCCTGCTTTTACTCCTCATTCACCATTCAGGGGTTTCTGGCACTATCCTCCAAATATTTTGGAAACACAGTGATTCAAATCTGGTTGCGTCTTGGCTTCCTTCACTTCAAGCTTTTGCTGTTCCAAGTGAATTTCCTCCATTCATCCATCTGCCTTCTAGATTGAAGGACTTTGTTTCCTGTTATCTCTTCCCATCTTCTGTTCCTATTTGTATTATGTTGCCTTCCTGCTTTAATATTTTTGCTATCAATAGGATGGAGTTTCAGGAGGTAGCAACTTGTTCAAGCACTGTTTTGTTCACTATAAGTTGTTAGCTGTTTTTGGTAACTTCAAAACAGGACTGAGACAACATGATTTTCTCTTGTTTTTTTTTTTTTTTTTTTTTTTTTTTTCTCTGCAGGAACATGGAGTGGTTCATTTTCATCAGCTTTACATTAGGTGTCAACTTAAATATCACTTCCACAGAGAAACCTCCAGATCTATTTATCTCAGAAAACTCCCCAATCCTCCATTATTTTCTGGGGAAATACTTCAATTTTTTCCATATAGAAATCACTATTTGTATTTATTGCGTTATATAATGTCAAGGGGGTTTGGTCTTTTCTTCAGATTAGACCAGAATTTCCTTGAGGAAAGGAGGAACAATATCTTTAGAAGCTTACCAGCACTTAAAATAATACCTGCCACAGAATAAGTACTAAATAAGTCCTAAATAACTTGAATTAAATCAAATGTAGAACTGTCACTCCAAAGTGATATTGAAACCCTGCCTCCCTTTTAATGGTAGATCAAAATAGCAAATGGTAAAGCAAAAAGTATATGGAAGTTCTATAGAAGACAGTGTTTAAGTCAGCTTTTTTTGTCACTTTGACCAAAAAGACCTGATGAGAACAACATAGAGGGAGAAAAGTTTATTTGAAGCTCATGGTTTCAGAGGTCTCAGTTCATAGATGGCTGACTCTATTGCTCTGGGTCTGAGGTGAGGCAGAGCATCATGGCAAAAAGGTGTGGTGGAGAAAGGTTGCTCAGGGATGGCAACAAGGAAGCAGAGAAAGAGCTCAGCTCAGCAGGGGCAAAATATGAACCCCCAAGTGGCCTACTTCCTCTAGCCACATCCTACCTGCCTACAGTTACCACCCAGTGAATTTATATCAGTGTATTATTCTACTGATAAGGTTAAAGTTTTCATAACCTAATTGTTTTGCCTCTGACCATTCTTGCATTGTCTCATACATGAGATTTGGAGGCCACCACATATCTGACCCATAACAGCTACTTATTCTCAATTATCAATTGTACTCTAGTATTCCCTTCCTTCACTTATCCCATAAATATTACTGCTATATGTTGTTGTGCTATCATTTAAGGAATCAGAGAAGGCCCAAATCAATAAGAATCCTGTCCAGCATTTTTAACAAAAGTTTACAAAGCCTCCGATTTTTCTGGACTTTTTAAGTCATACATTAGCAGGACTTGTTTTAATTGAATCTGGCCTATGAAGAGGAAAACATTTTTGGAGCTAGAAAATGTTTGAATTGCTGCAGTATTAGAAAAGAAACCAATTTATCGAATGGCACAGCTGTTCACTGTATGATCATTATGATCCTTGTTATTTGGGTGCTGGTTGGTATTTATATCTAATTAGCTCTCTTACACACCATCAAGCAATCTGCATTTAGGAAATAGAGAAAAACTAAAATATATAGAGTTCCAAGCTGCCAAAAACATATAACAGAATGAATTCAGGTTTAATTCACTGCAGACCAGTTATTAACAAACCACTGAAATTAGTTAGTTTGCATTTTTACTTGCATGTGTGTGTGTGTTCTTTTATAGGAAATGAAAAGGCAACAGAAATAAACTGCTTCAGAAATTATCTTCTAACTTAAATGGTTGACACTTTTTTCTCATTATTCAATGACCTTGGAGAGCTGGATTGCTGTCAAAATGAGATTTTGCAATCCATGGCCTCATTGATGTCTATTTATTGGTATACATATAACATTTTATAATACATTAATAAAAATGTCAGTTCTTAGTTTTTTATTAGCAGCTTATGTGTTTCACTACTAAAGTCATGTTTCTGCTATACAACCATGCATAAAAATACTTATAGACAGATTAGTGTTTATGAAAGCACAAGTGGTCACAACAAAGTTTTAAGGATCTTATTTGGCTATTATAAATAGAACAAACCATGTCAATGAGGTGAAATCAACCTAATGACTCCAGTGAAGTTATTATTGGACATTTTTATTTCATTTTCCATTCTAATTCTTTGTTTTAGAATAAGTTTAGTTTTACTAATGGTAGTAAAGAGATGTCATGGACTGAATATTTGTGTTCTCCCTAAATTTTGTAAGTCGAAGCCCTAATCAGTGTGACTGCGTTTGGAGACAGGGCCTCTACAGAAGAAATTAAGATCACGTAAAATCATAAGGGTGGGGCCCTAACCTGATAGGATCTGTGTCCTTATAAAAGAGACACTATATTTTTCTTTTTCTTTCTCTTCCTTTGCCCCCTCACACCCATGTGCTCAGAAAAGGCCATGTGAAGACTTGGGGAGAAGATAGGTATCCAAAAGCCAGGAGGAGAACCCTCACGGCGGAGCCTGAACTGACATTCAGTACCAAAACTGTAAAAAATTAAATTTCTTTTGCCATCACAACAAACTGAATCGATGGTGTTTTGTTATGGTGGCACAAGATGGCTTAAGACAAGAATTACCATATATCCTTAGCCTATATTTCACTAGTAACATGGTATATAACTATGTTATACTTATAAAAATTAAGAAATTAAAATTGATACAATATTATTAACCAGAGTATAGAACTTACTTAAATTTACCATTTTTCTCTCTTTTGAAATTCTAATATCCTTTTGCTATTCCAGGATCCAACCCAGGATACTACAGTGCATTTAATTATGTCGCCTAAATCTTTCAATATGTGACAGCTTCTCAGTTTTTTTTTCTTTCATGACCTTGATATTTTTATCTGATATTTTCTAACAATTGGTGTGAGATTATAGATTTGGGGGATGTGTATTAAAAGAAATGACATCACCTTTTCATTGTATCATATCAGGGGATCAATACTATCAAAAAAACTTATTATCAAGGTGATATTAACCTTGATTGAGTGTGAGTGTATTTAGTGAATGGACAAAGCAGTGTGTGCTAGGTTTGTACACTGTAAAGTTAGTACTTTTTTCTTTCCATCCTATTTTCACTAGAAGTGAGTCACTAAATCCAAGTACACTCAAGGGGAGGGGAATTAAATTCCACCTGTTCCAGGAAAGAGTATTAATGAATCTGTGGACATGTGTTAGAAAACAACTGCATTAATTAACATTTGGGGAGGAAACTTTGAGGCTACACACATATCCTCCTTTTCATTAAAGTTTCACCCACTAATTTTAGCATTAATCCATTGCTATTGCCTGCAGGAATTATTAACGTGAAATTCTAATGGTGATTTTCTAGTTCTCTCATTTCATCTACATTTATTAATTGGAATTCTTCTGTAGGGAAGACATCTTTTTGTTCCCATTGCATATTTATATCAGTAGGGACATGGATATCTATTTTATTCTTTATGTTACAATAAAATATTATTTTATTACTCAAATTGTTCCACTTTTGACCATTGGGTGTTCATTTAGACTGACTCCTAAGTTCTTTTACTTTTTTTCCCTTGAATATATTTTTTACTTCCACACGCCACAGGATTCTACAAGTGCATCTTCTGTTTTCCCTGCCATAGCCCCAGAGTCAGCCATTTCTCCAAAATATCCTTGGTTCCTTTTATTGAAGATAAATATTTAGAAAATAAGATCTGGTTGCTAGGTATGCTCCTGACAACTGAGGTGTTATTGCTTCTGAGCCCTCTCAAAGTACAGAGCTAGGAAATACTTGAATATATACTAATTGATGCATACATGCACATCTGTATTTATTCATTTATCTATTTGTGTGTGTGTATATTATACATATATGTGTGTGTGTATATATATATATATATTCATAGTGATATCTCTGTCTAATCCCTCACTACAGGGTTCATTTTGCCATTCCTCCTTTTCTTATTGGCATCTTTTTTTCAGATCACATGAAATCTAACTCACGTTATCAATGTATTTACTCATTAGTTTGAATCTAGTATACACATAATTTAAGAATTGCTGACCCTTTTCACTGTGAGAAACAAACTTACCAGCTAGTCTAGAGTTTTCATATTTTATATATTTTCTTGTTTTTAGCTTAATACTGGCCAGTCAAAACACCGTTTTCAAAGTTGTTTAGGTCAGCTCCTTTCTTCCCTACCACCTTCAGAAAAATTCCTGCCCTAATTCTAAGAGATTTTTCTTTCAGCTTTTCTTGGGTATGACTGTGGAATTTAAATTTTAACAAGAATCCTGTGATTCTTATATGCATAATCACTGGTCTTTATATGCATAATTGTGATTTACTGATCTATGATGCGTTGAATATAAATTGATCACATTCATAATTTTCAGTCCTGTGGAACTCAAAGGAGTTAAAGAACACAAAATTTAAAAATACCTCATCGTATCAAACCAGATAGAGACATTAAGAGTACTATTTGGAAATTTAACCTTTCTTCTCATATCTACTTTTTCTCTCTAGTTCTACACTGACTTCGACTTGCATTAATTCTAAGGAAGAGGGATATCAAATAAAATGCAGATTCTTGTTCCTTCTTAAGTATTACTCCACTAACAGAAACTGGGAAGCCAATTTCAGGAAACTCAGAGACCATAAAATATCATTATTGCAGTAGAAACGGGTGGAGTACAACTTCCTTTGCAACTTTGAGCCGATTCTTTATCAGATTATTCCCACACAATAAGACATGAGAGCTGCTACCTTCAGCTGCCAATACTTAAAGTTTTAATCTCTTACTTTTAAGTCCTAAAAAAATTAACTAATGGTAATTTCTGCTGAAAACTTAAAATTGGAATAGCCTGATTATTTGCATTTTAGAACTCACAAAAAAGAAAACAGCAAATAAAAATTCAGTAATCGCTATCATTAGAATAATGATCCATCTTATCACTATTGATCGCTTAAGATGAAAATTATCTGTTTGTGTGACCTCTATCTTATTTGTCATTTTCAGGGAATATTTATTTACTTAGACATTGAGGAACAATATAAATTTCTGCTTATGGTAACATGAATAAATTTAAAATATGACCCAAATATGGTAAAGGTTCTTACTTACATTTTTCTTTTTACTTTTCAAGCTTCAACTCCAAGGTAATGTTTCTTTCCTTGAGGTATGATAGCTGGGTAACATTCTGAGAAACCAGCCAGCAGTTTGTTGTATAGAGCTGCCAGCACTTCAATAAGAAGCATACCATTCTACATTCTAGTAATACAGTGATGTTATTAAATAGAATGAAAACTTTGCAGAGAAAAGATCCAACCCACTTTGAAGAGCTTTGTTGTTCAACTGGTAATCATCAGCAGGGCAGTTCTCTCTTTTTAGCATCTGGTACTCAGTTGGAATTCATAATTCAAAATAACTGAAAGCAAATCCATTCAGAGGCTAGCTTATTGGATTTGGATGCATTCTTTAAAAAGAAAAAAAAACATCAAAAGTCTGTGTGCCTTAGAAATCATGTAGTACATTCATAATAATTCTTTTGCTTGATATAATTTCCCCTTATTACTTTTTCCCAATACTGAGGCTAGGTTACTGTAATATAACAGTCACTCACAACAAACATGTTACTGTTATGTGACCTACTCTGACTTTTCTCCCTTTTCTCCATGCCCCCTACCTCTATCCCCTAAGCACTCAGTCACTCATGAATAATAAACTGTCATTCCACTCTGAAACCAAGTGTGGGACTCCCCACAGCAATGCCATAGCAATCGATGAAAACAGAGGGGAGATGGGAATTCAGAAGGCATTCACTCTTACAGTTGGCACAGCTGTGCTCTGAATCTGGTCAATGGATATATTTATTTTAGAAGGTTGCAAACTGGTAGGAAATAGGCATTTTGCAAATATCAAACTATTAAGCTCTTTCATTCCTCTGAATTTTAGTCCCTGACATTGGTCAATTAGCAAAGAATCTGTACGTGTTTTACATGATTCATTTGGCATAACTCAACACCTTTCTATCTGAGGAGATTACAAATACAGTACATGATTGTGTTGCATAATTATATACTATATTATCTACAGCTAATAGAAAGAGACACTGCTGCATGGGGACATGTCAGGTTTAAATGTTTAAATGCTGTTAGAATGGAAACTCTTTGTTCAGTTGCATATAAATGGAATAAAAGGACATGATTTGTTTAGCCCGGACAGTGTTCTCAGTATAGTACAGAGATTAAGCATTTAAGTCATATTGAGAGAGACACTTTCTCCTCAAGGGATCTATAAACAACATCTATCACATTCAAGGAAAGACTTTTCATTTGAGCTCCTAGAAATATTCCCAGGGTGTCTTTTCACCCCTGCCAGCTGTTGTCACAGTTTGACAGTGGATGTATCAGCAAGGCAACAATGCCTAATTGCCTGCACCCTGTCAATTCAATATGCAATGGCTTTGGTCATCCATATTCTGATTATGATAATAGTTCAAGAAAAAGTAAATGTGGAAGAAACATAAAACAATTACAATATTCTCTGTGATAAATTGTTGAATAGTGAGAGAGCTCTTAGCTCAATACTCAACTATCTTTAAAATTACCACCCAGATTATACTTAATGTTTAGCCTCATGTGATTTAGTATAAGTTCTAGGAAATTCCATTCAATAGAAAGTTCATATATTCTTATATTTCTTTTATCAAAGGATATTGGAGGAAGAGGTTGAGGTGTTCTCATGCTTAATTATGAAAAAAAGGTATCATATAACAAACTCATCAATAAGGCTATAGCAATGGAGAAGACAGTCCATAGTAAGCTCTAAGTCTTCTGATAGCTTCTAATGCAGAAGAAAATGAAGATAGAAAAGCAAGACTGTATGTAAGGAAGGAAATATTGGAAGAGGTAGATGAACTATCAGTCTGTGAAGGGAAAGAGCTAAAGATAGACCTTACCGGAATGTTTCAAAGATATTTTTACTACATGTCAATGAATCTTTCAGAAGGCAATGAAGTCACAATATGGGGCATAAAAAAACCATCACACTGAATAAGAAAGAAGGTAACATAATTCCCTTAATCTTCATGAGAGCCTTATGAAAACAAGGAACTATAGGTTAAGAGAGGTTATATGCTTAGCCCAATTCTGCTATAGGTTAAGTATGTACCACTGAATTTCTGACCACAACAGTATAAAAACTCAGGCATGCTTCCTTAGCCACAAATGGGAAAATTACTGAACACTTATATTTGCAGAAGGCTAGAAGCCTCAGCCACTCAGAATGGTTCCTCATGATCTTTCTACTTGAATGTTGGAAGTATCTATTCCATTATTAGAAAATTGCTCTTTATCTCCAGCTTCTCTGAGTGTTTCCTTTATTTGCTTATTTAACATGAAACCTGCCTGAAAAGTTCTTCCTTTTCCTAGCCTCATTTTGTATCCTTTTCATAATTCACACCACTCAGTGTTTAAGAATGGTATCCTCCTCACTCCTCCACATTGCTTATAGATTTTATACTCTCTCCCTCCTGGTAAGAACCCTGTCACTATTAGGATATTAGAATTATATTGTCATCATAGTTCACATCCTTTTCAATAGCATTAACATGAAAAATTTGAATCCAGATGATCTCTTGCATCAAACAATGATGTAGATTGGTTTTATCACCCTACATATACAACCACGCAAGCCGAATTACACTTAACAAATCCCTGCAGTTTTAACAAATATCTCCCTAATTTTCTTTTCTCTATCTCTATAATCACCTTTTAATACCTTGTGTATTCTTCCTAAATATTGAAGCTACCCACCACTGTCCTGGGTCTAATACTTCATAGAGAAAGTAGAACCCATTAAATGGGAGTTGCTGCATTATCATTAAATCAGAAAAAAAGAACTTATTAGTGTCTTCAGAAAAAAGAACTTAGTTGTATCTTCACCCATCTTTGTACTTCCCTTTCTACTATAATAAAAAAGAGGAAATTCCAGTAAGCACAAGACACTTAAACCATAATTTCTATGACTATGAGACACATAAAATTCACAAACCATTCAAAAGCCACAAGGGAGGGAATAAAGACAAGAATATGGAGAGTGACAAGTTAGTCCAGAAGTAGCAGATTTAAGAAAATATCCACACAAACAACTTTCTGAAGGAAAGATGCCATAAGAGCAACAACTGTTATTTTTTTGTTGTTGTTGAAACTAGGTATGAGAAATAAGTTAGCAGGATCAGATCCACTTTATTTCAAAGAATAAGAATTACAGCTACATGCAGAACTACATACATAAGCCATATTTGCAAGAAATCAAATGCCTCTGTGGAAGTAAAGGAGGAAAGCTTCTTTTGGTATGAGGCTTGGATTGTTACACTGGTCTATGCTCTGATCAATCTACAGGTAGCTGGTTCAGGAAAATGTAATTCATTCAATGATGAGTAATATAGAAATGAACTGACACAAAAATGTCATAAAAATATAGACAAGAACAACAAAATTTAGAAACAAATGAAGATTCACTAGAATACTTTGCAATAAAACAAATACTTAAAAATGATGAACCAATCACACTTATAAAGAGAGATGACAAATCAGAAAACTACCATAAGAAGGAAAGGATGAAACAGTAGAAAACAATGAAATTAGAGCAGGAATCACTAAGACGTTAAGAATATAAAGAAACAAACTGAGGAAAAACACAGAACTTATGGAATCACAAAAGAAAAGTGATACTATGGAAAATTGGTATTGCATTGTGAAATAATGAGAGAAATGTGTTGGTCTCTGCCCCTGGTTTCTCATATAAAGCCCTAAAAACTCTCCTAGAGAGGAGTATTATAAGAATCTTTTTTTCTAATATTTGGTTTTTGAGTCAGTTCCTGGCATAGATCTCCTAAGACCTTTGTAATTTCATGAGTAATAGGAGTAACTCACACAGTAAATCCTGTGGAATTTTCTAAGTGATAGAAAGCATCTAATGGGCTAACTCTTGGCCTCTGCATTGGGGGCTCATTGCCAGGGAAACCCACCACATGATTAGAAAGTTGGAGCTTCTGACCGAAACTCTTCACTAACTTCCCTCAGGAAAAAGAAAGGAACTGAAATTGAGTTGATCATCAATGGCCAGTGATGTTATCAATCATGCCTATATAATCAAAAGTCCATAAAAACCCTGAAGGACAGGGCTTGGAGAACTTCTGGATAGTGAACATGTGGAGAACTTTGGAGAGTTTTGTGGCTGGACATGACATAGAAGTTCCATGCTCCTTCCCACATTCCTAACTCTAAGCATCTCCTATCTGACCGTCCATCTGTATTTTTTGTAATTTACTTTATAATAAAAGGGTAAACATAAGTAAATTGTTTTCCCAAGTTCTATGAGCCACACTAACAAGCTAATTGAAGGTGAAGGAGTCTTGGGAATCATGATTTATAAATAGAATAAGTGACAACTTGTTACTTAACATGGGCATCTGCAGTGAAGTAGTCATCTGTGGGATTTGATGCTATCTCCAGGTAGATAGTGTCAGATTGAATTACATTATGACTCTGATATGGTATGTTATAATTGATCCAGAGTTGTCTGATGGTGGGAAGAAAGTCCCACAAATTTTGAACCAAAAAACATTCTGTATTGAGTATGAGAGTAGAGAGGAAAAATTTTTTCTTCCTTCAGATAGAAGTTAAAATATTTAAGATAGAAATTAAACAGTGCTGGGGTTGAAGATTTAGCTCAGTGGCAGAGTGCTTACCTAGCATATGCAAGGCCCTGAGTGTGGTCCTCCCGCCTTGGGGAAAAAAAAGAAATTAAAAGATGATGATAATAATAAAATGAACAAAGAGTTTAAAAGGAATAGGTGAAAAATTGATAAATTTAGGAGCTAGACCCCAAAAAACATGTACCTATTTGTAATTGGGGTACCTGAGGAAGAAAGCTAAAACAATAGGACAGAACCAATGGTTAAATATATTATTCAAGGAAACTTACTGAAAAATAGAAAAAAAAAAAAAAAAGCAAGTGTACATACAGAAAAATGTATAAGGGACACAGTGTGTCCAAAAGAAAATTGAGCCAGAATAGTCAATGCTGAGAAATGTCCTAGTAAAGTCATAGGTTATTAAAATGAAGAAAGAATTCTTCGAGCAGTCAGTCAAAAAGATCAAGTCATTGTACAAGGAGAAAAGAAGTAAGTTATCTTCAGATTTCTCCACTGAAAAATCTATACCAAAAGACAGTGAAGCAGCATCTACATGGTATTCAAGGAAAGAAAATGTGAAAATGTGAGCCAACACTATGTATCCAGTCAAACTCTCCTTCATGTGTAAAGACTACAGACAAATGGTTTTGAATTGGAAAGATTTCAGAGACTATTATTTCTGTGAACCTTTTTGAGGAAACTACATGAGGACCCATTTTGAGCCAGAAAAGTCATGACAAAGAAAATGAAACCAAAGGACTGGCAATGAACTTTGAATACATTTGACTATATAATCAAGGCCAAAGAAAAATAGGACTAGAGTGACATAATACAATGTAAATACCATATGCCTTAAAAATGTAAAGTTCATACAATTAATGCCAATTGGAGAAAGTATGGGGAAGAATTTTGAGGTAAAGTAAGTGTATTAATAACCTTATTTGTTTTAGAGTAATAAAAAAAAAGCCATTTAAATATGATGAAGCATAGTAATAGTTGAGGCAAGTAAGAGTTGTATGCTTGACAATATAAAATAAAATACAGAGAAAGAGTGTATTATTGGATTATTTTATTATGAAATAAAGCATACCGTAACTATTGCAAAAGTTAATAGACGTCTATCACCAACTTAAATAAAACATGAATATAAGATTAGATCACAAAATCAAACCAAGTTCTATGCTGTATGTACAAGAGATTTACCTAAAGCAAAATGATTCACAAGGGTGGTAAGTAAAAATAAATATCAGGGAAATGCAAACAAAAGGAAGTCAAAGGTTAGGTTCTTAAAGTAAAACCATGTGGAATTAAGACCAAAAGTATTTAAAAGGACAAAGAAGAACATGTTAAAGTGCTTCAGGATGCAATTTACATGTAAGATAAAATAGAATTATCTATCTAGCACCAAGTAACACAGTCACAGCATTCATAGATCAAGTATAGGAAATAAAAAGAGAAGTAGATAAAAATAGTTGAATGATAATTCTCTCTCAATCTATTTCAAATGAAATGATCAAAAACCATAAGAATATAGAAGCAGATAACATAATTTATAGGCAAATTTGATACACAGTAAATGCCATAACCTAAAAATAAGAAAAAAATCATTCTAATAGACTCTACACCACTCACTAATATTGATCTAGTACAAGAATAATTTCTGGCTATACTTTCAAGTCTAGAAATTTATAAATCATTTTTAAACTCATGAAAATAAATTTTGTCTGTAAATTAAAAACAAATCCCCACAGCTTTTGAGAATTAAAGGGAAAATACGAAACTGAAGTGTATTTGTCTTTTAAACAAATATGATAAAAGCTTTATACATCATTACCTAAGAGATATTGTAAAGAAGTTCTCGGAGAAAAATTGAGGGCCTAGAATATGTCTACCAGCAATACAGCAGAATGGAAACAATTGAATTAATACTCTGGCTTAAAATTAGAAATATAGCAGCAAAATAATTAAAGTGATTTTGAATTAATGAATTAAAGAATTAGAGTTAATTTAAAAACATTAAAATTCATGCAAAAATCTAAAAATATATCTCCAGTTAATCTAATTAAGGAGAAAAGGAGTGAGGGATCACTGCTAAAAGGTAAGGAGCAATAAGGAGGAAATACTGACAGAATCAGAATTAGTTGAAAGAATAAAGAACTAGTTTCCTCAAACCTATAAAAATAAATTTGAAAGTCTTGATGAAATATGTAATAATCTAGGAAAATAAACCTCAGAAAAATTTGAGAAAAGATAGAAAATCTGAACGCATGCATTTCTAGAGTGAATGAAGAAAATTATCGAAGTGTTACTCCCCCAAAACAGCAATAGATACAGATGTTTTCATAAGATATTCTCCAAACCTTTGAAAAGACAGATAATTACGAAGATAATAAAACTGCCCAAGAAAGGAAAACTTCCAAATTCTATTTATGAAGAATTTAATACTGGTACTAAAATATGGAAAAGATTGCAGAGAAAATAATATGCTACAGAAAAATATCATGTGAATCCATATATTATGTATATTAATGCAGAAACTCTCAAAGAGTGATGTCAGCAAAGTGGCAAACTCTGACCTTTGAAAAATTTCTCCATAAAATTATTTTGAAAATTGGCAAAAATTGTCATATTCAAAGTTATAGAACTCTTGAAATTAACCAAATATTTCCAGCAAATTGGGAAACATTTATTTCAGAAAAAAAATTTTTGAATGTTGGCAATATAAGTTTTGTGGTGATTTAAGTGGCCCTTTTCTTATCCCATTCTCTCTAGCTCCATGGCAGAAATGAACAGTCTACAGTCATGGTGAAAAACCAGTAACCTGGAAGTCATCAGAGGGGGAGCTCCTTCAAAACATCATTCTTAGAAAATTGTCATCATTTGAACTGTTTCATGATCCCCGGGAATATTTCACTTGTAAAGCTGACGGTATTTGATCTGACTCAAAGATCAGTCCGTGTAAAAACTTTTGTTTTGAGGCATTTGCCAAAAAATTACTGGTAAGTGTTTGATTTTGTGTCATTTGGGTATATAACAGTTGGAGCAAATGAGAAGCTTAAAAGGAAAAGTTGGAGAACAAGATCTTTATTTTTTATTTTTTGGTGGTGCTGGGGATTGAACCCAGAGCCTTGTGCATGCTATGCAAGCACTCTACCAACTGAACTGTACCTCCAGCCCAACATGATGTTTTGTAAAACTCAAACATACTATTGGTATATTAGCCCATTTAGTGTTGCAACAACAAAATTCCTGAGATTAAATAATGTCTGAAGAAATGGGATTTGTTTACATTACAGTTTTGGAGGTTTAAGAACATGGCACCAACCTCTGCTCAGTCCTAGTGAAAGCCTCATGTGGATGGCATTGCAATGGTGAGAGTGTGTGCAAGAGCAACCTCATGGTAGGATAGGAAGCCAAAGATCAAGGAGTGGTCACTCTTGCTCATTCACAACATTTCACTTTCTTGAGAACTAGCTCACTTTGTGAGACCAAAATTAATCCCTTGCAAGGGTGATACCTGCAATGACCTAATTACCTCCCACTAGCCCCACTTATTTTTTTAAATATATTATTATTATTATAATTATTATTATTGTTATCATTATTATATTGTTACTACTACTACTATTGTTACTACTGCTACTACTACTGTTATACTGGGAATTGAACCCAGGGGCATTCTACCACTGAGCTACATCCCCAGCCCTTTTTATTTCATTTTGAGATGGTCTTGCTAAATTGTCCAGGTTGGCCTTGAACAGGTAAGCCTCCTGCCTTAGCCTCCTAAGTAGCTGGGATTACTTGTATGCCACAGTACATCCAACATCTACCAAACATTTTAAGAATAAAAATCATTTCCTTATGAACTCTTCCATAAAATTGAAGAAGAGGAAATATTTCCAAATTTATTTTAGGAGGCCAGCATTATTCTGATGACAAAAATATCATAGACAAGTAATATATAGATCACTATTACTTATAAATTTGGACACAAAAGTTCTCCACAAGTTCTAGCAAATTGATTCTAGCAACATGTAAATAGAAATATGCACCATGTTTAAGTGATATCTATCTCAGAAATACAAGGTTGATTGAATATATGAAAATTGATCAGCTTAATACATCATATAGTAAAGGAAAAACACACATGATCACCTAGATAAAGAAAAAGATTCTGAAAAAATTCCAACACCCTTTCCTGCTAGAAATAATTCAACAAACTAGAATAGAAGTTAACTTTCCTCAACCTTCTAAAGAATATGCATGGAGGGCTAGGGTTGTGGTTCAGTGGTAGAACGCTTGCCTCACACATATAAGGCACTAGTTTGATCCTCAGCACCACATTAAAAAATAATCAAAGAAATAAAGGCATGTGTGTGTGTGTGTGTGTGTGTGTGTGTGTGTAAAGTGAAATGTTAAAAAAAAGAATATGCATGGATAGTCCACAGCTAATATCATACTTAAAAGGTGAATGACTAAAATCTTTTCACCTCAAATTAGGAACAAGTTGCTCTCACAACTTTTATTTAACATTGTACTGAAGGTTCTAGCTAGGGCACTTGGGCAAGAAAAATAAATAAAAGACATTCAGATTCTAAAAGGAAGAAAAGGTAGATTATATGATCTTATGTAAAGAAAATACCAAGGAATCTCAAAAAAAATACAGTTAATAATAAGTTCACTGTGTATGAAATCAACATAAAAACATCAATTGTTCTGCATACACTAGGAGTGAATATCCTAAAAATGAAATTGATTGAATAGTTTCATGTAAAATAAAATTAAAAAGAAATTCAGCAATACATGTAACAAAAGAAGTAAATATTTGGATGCTCAAAAGTACAAACACTGTCAACATAATTCAAACTGGTGTAAATAAATAGGAGGACATCCCATGTTCATGAATTGTAAAACATAATATTGTTAAGATAACAATAATCCCCAAATTTATCTATGTGTTCAATATAGTACTCTGAAAATCTCAGCTGGCTTCTTTTTTTTTTTTTTTACCTTGTAGACATTGTTAAACTAATCCTCAAATTCATATGGGAATGCAAAGTAAATTTAAAGTTCAATAGAACAAAATTGAGGGTCAAGAAACTCATACATGTATGTTTAATGTATTTTCAACAAGAGTGCCAAAACAATTCAATGAGGAGGAGAGTCTTAACAAATGGTACTGAGACAACTGGATATCCACTAGCAAAGAAGTGAAATTGGATTTTTTTTCTCAGATCATACACGAAACTTAACTCAAAATCAAAGACCTAAAAGTAAGTTATAAGACTCTTAGAAGGAAACATAGCAGTAAATCTTTCTAACCTTGCATTTGGCAAGAGATTCTTAGATATGATATCGATACCAAAATTAACAAAAGGAAAAAATAGATTGGATTCTATCTAATTAAAAATGTTTGTGTCCCAAAGAATAGTGTCATGAAAGTGACAGTACAATCTATAGAATGAGAGAAAATATATATTATTTATCTGATAAGGGTTTAGTATCTAGAACATATACATAATTTGACATTAGAGTATAAACAGGCAAATGATCATTTAAGTAAAAATAGGCCAATAATTTGAATTTTTTCCATCTTTTTTTCAAAAAATACCAAAAATGATGAACAAACTAGTGAAAACATGTTTAAAATATGTCTATCAGTAATAAGACAGAATGGAAACAATTAAATTTGCTAGAGCTATTAGGAAAACACAAATCAAAACCATACTTCACATTCCCTTGAATGGTTATGTTTGAAGAGACAGTTACAAGTGTTTTTAAGGATTGGTTTTAAGGATAGCTGGTAGGACTATAAATGGAACAATCATTCTGGAAAATATTTTGGCAATTCCACAAAAAATGTTAAAAAACAAGAAAGCTACAATAAATTCCAGGAATTCTACATCTAGGTGTATACTCAAAGGAATAGAAAACTTATGTTTATACAAAATCTTGTACATGGAAATCATAACAGCATTATTCATCATGACCAAAAAGTGGAAACAATCCAAATGTTCATCAATGAATGAATACATAAACAAATGTGGTACATCCACAAAGTGGACTATTAGTCAACAATGAATGAAGAACTGATACATGCTAAAATATGGATGAATCCTGAAAACATGTTAAATGAAGTCAGCTAGACCATAGACCATGTACTGTGTGACTCCATTTATATGAAATGTACAGAATAAGCAAATGCATGGGAAGAGAAAGGAACTTAAGTATATACCAATATATATGGATAAGGAGTTGAGGAGTGATTATTATTAGGTAAGGGATTTCTTTTTGGCATGTTGAAAATATTCTGAAATTAGTAGTAATATTTGCACAACCTTGTGATTTTAATAAAAATCACTGAATTGTACACTTTAAAAGAATGAATATTGTGGTATGTGAATCATGTCTTAAAAAAACTAAACTAAAAAAATTCAAAACAAAATGCTAGTGAACACATTTCTAGAAATATGCATCCAAATCAGGATTTATTGTAAGAATCAAGAATGGTTCACTATTTGGTAATCTATTAAAATAATTGATTATATTAATTGATCCAAGGAGAAAATTATGTGCTCATCTCTACAGATGCTGAAAAGGCACTTGACAAAATTCAATGACAAGTCTCAATTTTTAAAAACTCAATAAGAATAAATCAATGCTTCTTTAACATGATTAACTAGATTTATCTCAGTCCAAAATTCAATATCATAGGGAAACACAGAAATCATTACCCTTAAAATCAGCATGGAGTTTGGAACGCCTACAAGCTCCACTATTATTTAAGATTGTACTGCATACAAATAACTAATGCAATTAGATAAGATAAAAGACATCCAAACATTAAAAACTGAGAGAGGAATAAACCACTACTTTTCACTGTAGGTGATATAATTGTATAAATGAAAATTACGAGAGAACAAAATGAGAAAAACAATTGTCAACAAAAAAGAGTTCAGTAGGAAAGTAGAATATATATTAATGTATAGCTAGCAATAGTATATATATCCCTACTAACAATAGCAACAATATTATAAAGTACAACATTATAAAGAAATGAACTTACAAATGTATAACACCACAGGAAGAAAATAATTTAGTAGATCATCTAGTTTATTTCCCAGAGTAGGGTTGTTTACTTTCTCAATTCCTTTGGTTTACCAATAACTTTTCTGCATTTTTTTTAACTTTTAAATGTGACAATAGAAACATAACAAAATTTCCCATTTTAGCAGTTTTTAAATGTACAGTTCAATAATGCTGAAGAAAACTTAAATACCAAAAAAAAAAAAAACCTAATAGGACAACACACAGATAAGCTGGACATGCTCCTATGTAGAAAGATTCGACATTACATATATGCAAATTTTTTTCCCAAGAAAATTGATAAATGTGGTCCCAATAAGAATCTGAACAGGTTATATCTTTAATCTAGAGTTAGAAAGAAGGTGATTATAGAGTAAAAATACACAAGCAACAAGACCAAAGAAAATTCCAAAAAAGAAGAGAAATGAACCTATGTTTTGAGTGTGGCCCACATTGCCAGACATCTTCCTTACTTGTGATAAACTTATAGTGACCTGTTATTCCTTTTTGATATCTTCCTTCCAGCACATGAGCCCTCATTCTGTCAGTCAAATCTGAACCCCAACTAAAGAGAGGGTTCTTTTCTTTTCCATGAAACTCTCAGCAAAATTCTCATCAGGGAACATGCTTATGTACCTGTTTAAGTATCCCTGAACATTCCATGACAGGGAAGCTTTGTCTGCCCAAATCAAAAAGTAAACCTCTTAGAAAGTATTGCCTACTAGCACAAGCTAACTTGTTCAAGTTTCAGCTCTGGCTCCATGAAGATATTAATAAATCACAAGAATCTAGAAGCAAGAAAGAAAAGTGTAATGGATTTGTACTCTCATCATGAACCGGGAATTTGTAAGCATCACTTGCTCTACATTAAGAAATACTCCCTCATCATTTATCATCCAATATCACCTATCTAGTGAACAAAAAACCTCCCCCAAACCTGTTGCAGAAATCTTGAGCCCTTAAAAGATGCTTGTCTGTTTGATATTTTTTCTGCTCATACAATAGACTTTAGACCTTTTTCACAATTACCCCCTTTGAAGAATGTAGTCAGTTTTCTATCCTAATGGTCAAAAATGCATGGCATCATGCTCAGCATTCACACTGAATTGTGTAAACTTCAAAAAGGGGATAGATTCCTATTTCAATGAGCAAAGGGATTTATACATGTATATAAGGTAATAGATAATCTAAAGGAAGGCTCATGTAAATTTACTTACCATGTATATTTTTCTCTGTAGATGTAATTAAGCTGTTAGAAAGAAATATTTTCCTTAATGTATCTATTAACAAAATGTTAATGTACCTCCCAAGATATTTTGCTTGTTACTTCATATACAATTTGGGTTAAAGGAGGAAAGAGCAACAGATTAATACTGAAAATGTAAAATCATTTAAGGTAGATTGCCTAAGTTGCTTATGGGAATATATGGTATAAATATATATAGGGATATTAGTATCTATTTTTCTAACTTCTGCAGCCTACAAACCATGCAACCCATTTTTTTTTCTTTCTTTTTTCTTATCTATTCTACTTCTTTGAATTGAAATTTGGAAACCTTAACATAGGAAGAGATTCATGGGTAAGGTTAACAGTGAAGCAGTCATCATTTAGAGCTTTCCTCAGCAGAATGTTTTACTGGACTCTGACAGTAAAATGATTATACTACCTTGCATTTACTGACTTTCTATGATTAGAAACTGACAATTTGAGGAGTTGTTAATGACTGAGTGATCGATCTAATAATTCAATTTAGTTCTTAAAGGTGACTGAAAAAATGGACTATACTCAAATTCTTTTTCCTGATTGTCCCATAACATAATCAAGCAAGTTGTTTAGTATAATAAAGTAATCAAAAGATTAGCCCCAAAACTTAGTAATACTCTTCTAAGAAATCATATCTCAACTATAAACAAACTCTGCTGTAAGTTGCTACGTAACCGCAAAAAAAGAAAAAGAACACAATATATGCTTCCATGTGATTAATATTATATACTTGAGATTGTGGTTTCCATTTTTTTTTAACTTCATGCAATATGTTCATATAATTACCACCTTTTTCATGTTTCGGATCTGGATTTTCTACTAAACTCATACTACTGTTGATCAAATAAAGATTCTAATTTTTTTATACAGGTTTTTTTTTCCTTTTATATTTTACTTTGTGGTATGAAATACATAAATGTTCATGTTAGCTGCTATAATTTTCTGTTAGACATTATAAAACCTTGGACATTATTCTAAAACTGAAAAGAAATTTCTTTTAAAATCCAACATAAGGGCTGGAGATGTAGCTCCATGATAGAGCGCTTGCCGAGGATAGGTGAAGCACTAGTTTCAATCCTCACCACCTCATAAAAACAAATAAATAAAATAAAGGTTAAATTCTTAAAAAAAACCCAACAACATAAAATATGTCAAAAATAATGTACTAATCTCTTTTCCTTGCCACCCTCAACAAAAAAATCATAATTACACTAAAAATAAATATGTAGATTAATTGTCCTATTTCATTGAGTTCCCAAGAAGGGTATATCCTGTTATGTGCCGACCAAACAACTGGCATTATCTATGAGTCTCATATATGTAGAGAGTACATTTTCATTTCACTCCTTTTTTGAATTGATATTTATATTAATAGAAAACCCAGGAATATATATGGAAAATAATATGAAAATAGTAAGTAATCATATAATGTGCAACCAAAACATTAAAACAAGTAAGAGAGGTTTTCAAGATGGCAGACTAAAGGGTGGGTTCATTTCATGTTGCTCGAGGACTCAGGATTCAAAAGATGAGATATTGAGAGACTTGGAACCAACTCCTAGCCGCCGGGTGAGTCTCTCCCATTGGAGAGGCATCCCGGATGGGGCGGACATCCCAGAACGCAGGGAACTTTGTGAAGTAGAGTTGCCCAACGAGACACCCCTCCCCGTGCTGGAGCAGTGAACTCGGACAACTGGGAGCATCATAGAGGAGGCTGATCAGCACGACGCTGGGACTAGGGACAACTCACCAGAGTTCCAGGCAGCTGCCCAGAGGAGGAGAGTGCAGCGAGCTGTTTGGACACAGAGTGACAGCTCCTGAACACCAGGGGGTTGCCTGGAGGAGGAGGAGTAGCGCAGTGGGTCACTTGGACTCGGAGCGGCCACACCAGAGATCCAGGCACCTGCCCAGAGGAGGCGGCTCACGGTGAGTTGTTTGGACTCAGAGCAACTGCACTGGAACTCTGGGCGGCTGCCTGGAGGAGAAGGAGGTACATGGCAGGTCACTTGGACTTGGAGCGACCACACGGAATACTGGGTGGCTGCCTGGAGGAAGAGGCGTGCAGCTAGTTGTTGGGGCTTGGAGCATCTGTACGGGGCTCCAGGTGGCTGCTCAGAGGAGGGGCCGCATAGCCAGGAGATTAGGTGCAGAGCAGGGTCCCAAGACCTAGGAGGCTTCTTGGTGGAAGAGCCACACAGAGACAAGCTGAGGGGCGGAGCGAAGGTTCCAGGACTGCAGGCAGATTCTCTGAGGAGGGGCAGCCTAAGGAGAGTCATCTGCCAAGGGTGAGGCTCCCAGGCACAGGAGGTAGGGCCGGGCCCCTGGGAACATTGCCCAGCCCAGGCGGGAGTTATGGATTGAGGGGAACCTCTAGGAGGGGAACTGACCAGCGAGACCTCCCCACCAGGTGAGTCTTCCCTGCCGGGTGAGGTTTTCCCACAAGGATGGTAAAACCAGAGACACAGGCCCAAACAGGCCTTGCTTCAGCCCACAGTCTAGTTCCCCTTTGGATGACCATTGGTTAACAAGTGGAGGCACCTCTGCCCACTAGCAGGAAATATACCCCACCTGAAGGACACCACCCCTAGAGAGGCAGCTTCCTTGTGGAGCACCGCACTATCAACTTCCTCCAAGACTTCAGCCTACTGAAGGCTAACAGGGGATATACTAGAAATCTTCAGGGACATTGTAAGTCAACAGAGGAAATCTGCAATATCTCAGCGATCCACTGATACCTGAACAATATGAGAAAACAAGGGAAGAAAATGCTGCAAACACATCTAGATGTTACATCAATAAAACCCAATGACAGCATGGCAGAAGAAATGACAGAAAGGGAGTTCAGAATGTACATAATTAAAATGATCAGGGAAGCAAATGAGAAGATGAAAGAGCAAATGAAGGCATTGAATGATCGCACCAATCGACAGTTAAAAGACCAAATACAGGAAGCAAAAGATCATTTCAATACAGAGTTAGAGATATTGAAAAAAAAAAAACCAAACAGAAATCCTTGAAATGAAGAAAACAATAAACCAAATTAAGAACTCCATAGAAAGCATAACCAATAGGATAGAACAGCTGGAAGACAGAACCTCAGATATTGAAGACAAAATATTTAACCTTGAAAACAAAGTTGACCAAACAGAGATGATGGTAAGAAATCATGAACAGAATCTCCAAGAACTATGGGATATCATGAAAAGGCCAAATTTAAGAATTATTGGGATTGAGGAAGGCCTAGAGAAACAAGCCAAAGGAATGAACAACCTATTCAATGAAATAATATCAGAAAATTCCCAAATCTGAAGAATGAAATGGAAAATCAAGTTCAAGAGGCTTATAGGACTCCAAATATACAAAATTACAACAGACCCACGCCAAGGCACATTATAATGAAAATACCTAACATACAAAATAAAGACAGAATTTTAAAGGCTGTGAGAGAAAAGAACCAAATTACATTCAGGGGGAAACCAATACAGATATCAGCAGATTTTTCAATCCAGACCCTAAAAGCTAGAAGGGCCTGGAACATCATTTACCAAGCCCTGAAAGAAAACGGATGCCAACCAAGAATCTTATACCCAGGAAAACTTACTTTCAGATTTGACGACGAAAGAAAATCCTTCCACGATAAACAAAAGTTAAAGGAATTTACAAAAAGAAAGCTAGCATTACACAACACTCTGAGCAAAATATTCCATGAGGAAGAGATGCAAAACAAAGAAGCAAATCAGAACAGGGAGGAATTATCCTAAAGGAATTGTCAAATAAAGGAGGAACCAAGTCATGTCAAAAAATAAATAAATAAATAAATAAATAAATAAAATGAGCCAAATGATGGGGAATATATATCATATCACAATAATAACCCTGAATGTTAATGGGCTGAACTCATCAATCAAAAGACATAGACTGGCAGATTGGATTAAAAAGAAAGACCCAACAATATGTTGCCTGCAGGAGACTCACCTCATAGAAAGAGATACCCATAGACTAAAGGTGAAAGGATGGGGAAAAACATACCATGCACATGGACTCAGCAAAAAAGCTGGGGTATCCATCCTCATTTCAGATAATGTGGACTTCAACCCAAAGTTAGTCAGAAGGGATAAAGAAGGACATTTCTTTTCTTTTTTTTAAATAATATATTTCTTTATTGTAAACAAATGGGATACATGTTGTTTCTCTGTACATGGCATAAAGGCATACCATTTGTGTAATCATAAATTTACATAGAGTAATGTTGTTTGATTCATTCCGTTATTTTTTCCCTTCCCCCCTCCCCTCCCACCCCTCTTTTCCCTCTATACAGTCTTCCTTCCTCCATACTTGCCCCCCTCCCTAACCCTAACTTTAAACCTAACAGTAACCCTTCCCTCTGCCCTTTATGAGTCATCATCCACTTATTAGTGATATCATTTGTCCTTTGGCTTTTTGAGATTGGCTTATCTCACTTAGCATGATATTCTCCAATTTCATCCATTTGCCTGAAAATGCCATAATTTTATCATTCTTTATGGCTGAGTAATATTCCATTGTATATATATACCACAGTTTCTTTATCCACTCATCAATTGAAGGGCATCTAGGTTGGTTCCACAGTCTGGCTATTGTGAATTGAGCAGCTATGAACATTGATGTGGCTGTGTCTCTGTAGTATGCTGATTTTAAGTCCTTTGGGTATAGGCCAAGGAGTGGGATAGCTGGGTCAAATGGTGGGTCCATCCCAAGTTTTCTGAGGAATCTCCACACTGCTTTCCAGAGTGGCTGCACTAATTTGCAGCCCCACCAGCAATGTATGAGTGTACCTTTCTCCCCACATCCTCGCCAACACCTGTTGTTGCTTGTATTCTTGATAATCGCCATTCTAATTGGGGTGAGATGGAATCTTAGGGTAGTTTTGATTTGCATTTCTCTTACTACTAGAGATGTTGAACATTTTTCCATATGTTTGTTGATTACTTGTAGATCTTCTTCTGTGAAGTGTCTATTCATTTCCTTAGCCCATTTGTCGACTGGATTATTTGACTTCTTGGAGTAGAGTTTTTTGAGTTCTTTATACATTCTGGAGATTAGTGCTCTAAGGACATTTCATACTGCTTAAGGGAAGCATAAATCAGCAAGACATAACAATCATAAATATCTATGCCTGAAACTGTGGCACATCCATGTATGTCAAACAAATCCTTCTCAATCTCAGAAACCAAATAGACCATAGCACAGTAGACATAATCACAGAAACTAGGTGATTTTAACATGCCTCTCTCACCACTGTACAGATCTTCCAAACAAAAATTGAACAAAGAAACCATAGATCTCAATAACACAATCAATAATTTAGACTTAATGGACATTTATAGAATATGCCATCCAACCAAGAGCGAATACACTTTCTTCTCAGCAGCACATGGATCGTTCTCTAAAATAGACCATATATAATGCCAGAAAGCTAACATGAGCAAATACAAGAAGATAGAGACACTACCTTGTATTCTATCAGATCATAATGGATTGAAATTAGAAATAAATGAAAGAGTAAAAAACAGAAACTACTCCAACAGTTGGAGATTAAACAATATGCTATTATATGATGAATAGATAACAGAAGATATTAGGAAGGAAATTAAAAAATTCTTAGAGGCAAATGAGAACAAAGAAACATCATATCAAAGTCTCTGGCACACTATGAAAGCAGAACTTAGAGGAAAATTTATTTCATGGAGCGCATTTAATAAAAGAAGTAAAACTCAACAAATAAACGACCTAACACTACAGCTCAAAGCCCTAGAAAAAGAAGAACAGACCAACACCAAAAGTAGGAGAACACAGGAAATAGTTAAACTCAGAGCTGAAATCAATGAAATTGAAACAAAAGAAACAATACAAACACTTGACAAAATAAAGAGTTGGTTCATTGAAAAAATAAAGAAAATTGATAAACCCTTAGCCACACTAGCGAAGAGAAGACGAGAGAAAACCCAAATCACTAAAATTTTCAATGAACAAGGAAATATCACAACAGACACGATTGAAATACTAAACATAATTAGAAGCTATTTTGAAAATCTATACTCCAACAAAATAGAAAATTTCGAAGACATCAACAGGTTTCTATAGACATATGAATTGCCTAAACTGAACGAGGAGGACATACACAATTTAAATAGACCAATTTCAAGTAATGAAATAGAAGAAGTCATCAAAAGCCTGCCAACAAAGAAAAGTCCAGGACCAGATGGGTTCTCAGCCGAGTTCTACAAAACCTTTAAAGAAGAACTCATTCCAGTACTTCTCAAAGTATTCCATAAAATAGAAGAGGAGGGAACCCTCCCAAACCCATTCTATGAAGCCAATATCACCCTGATACCTAAACCAGACAGAGACACATTGAGGAAAGAAAATTTCAGTCCCATATTTAATGAACATCGATGCAAAAATTCTAAACAAAATTTTAGCAAATTGCATACAAAAACATATTAAAAAGATAGTGCACCATGATCAAGTGGGATTCATCCCAGCAATGCAAGGTTGTTTCAACATCAGGAAATCAATAAATGTAATTCGCCATATCAATAGACTTAAAGTCAAGAATCACATGATTATTTCAATAGATGCAGAAAAAGCATTTGATAAAATACAACACCTCTTCATGCTCAAAACACTAGAAATAATAGGGATAGTGGGAACATTCGTTAACATGGTAAAGGCCATCCATGCTAAGCCCATGGCTAATATCATTCTGAATGATGAAAAACTGAAAGCATTCCCCCTAAAAACTGGAACAAGGCAGGGATGCCCTCTTTCACCACTTCTATTCAATATTGTCCTTGAAACTCTAGCCAGAGCAATTAGACAGACCCAAGAAAATAAAAGGATATGAATAGGAAAAGAAGAACTCAAACTATCCCTATTTTCTGATGATATGATTATATACTTAGAGGAACCAGGAAATTCCACCAGAAAACTTTTAGAACTCATAAGTGAATTCAGTAAAGTAGCAGGATATAAGATCAATGCTCATAAATCTAATGCATTTTTATACATACGTGATGAATCTCTGGAAAGAAAAATTAGGAAAACTACCCCATTCACAATAGCTTCAAAAAAAAAAAAATAAAATACTTGGGAATCAATCTAACAAAAGAGTTGAAAGACCTATACAATGAGAACTACAGAACACTAATGAAAGAAATTAAAGAAAACCTTAGAAGATGGAAACATCTCCCATGTTCTTGGATAGGAAGTATTAATATTGTCAAAATGGCCATACTACCAAAAGCGCTATACATATTCAATGCAATTCCAATTAAAATCCCAATGACGTACCTTACAGAAATAGAGCAAGCAATCATGAAATTCCTCTGGAATAATAAGAAACGCAGAATAGCTAAAGCAATCCTTCACAGGAAAAATGAAGCTGGGGGTATTGCCATACCAGCACTTCAACTATAGTACAAAGCAGTAGTAACAAAAACAGCATGGTATTGGTACCAACATAGACAGGTAGATCAATGGTACAGAATAGAGGATACAGACAGAAACCCAAATAAATACAATTTTCTCATACTAGACAAAGGTGCCAAAAATATGCAATGGAGAAAAGATAGCCTCTTCAACAAATGGTGCTGGGAAAATTGGAAATCCATCTGCAATAGAATGAAACTAAACCCATATCTCTCACTGTGCAAGAAACTAAACTCAAAATGGATTAAGGACCTCAGAATCACATAAGAGACCCTGCAGATTATAGAAGAAAAAGTAGGTCCAGATCTTCAACATGTCGGCTTAGGACCAGACTTCCTCAACAGGACTCCCATAGCACAAGAAATAAAAGCAAGGATCAATAACTGGGGTAGAGGCAAACTAAAAAGCTTTCTCTCAGCAAAGGAAACTATTAGAAATGGGAAGAAAGAGCCTACAGAGTGGAAGAATATCTTTTCCACTCATACTTCAGATAGAGCACTAATCTCCAGAATCTATAAAGAAATCAAAAAACTCTACACCAAGAATGCAAATAATCCAATCGACAAATGGGCTAAGGAAATGGACAGACACTTCATAGAAGAAGATCTACAAGCAATCAACAAACATATGAAAAAATGTTCAACATCTGTAGTAATAAGAGAAATGCAAATCAAAACCACCCTAAGATTCCATCTCACCCCAAATAGAATGGTCATTATCAATAATATAAGCAACAACAGGTGTTGGTGAGGATGTGGGGAGAAAGGTACACTCATACATTGCTGGTGGGGCTGCAAATTAGTGCAGCCACTCTGGAAAGCAGTGTGGAGATTCCTTAGAAAACTTGGAATGGACCCTCCATTTGACCCAGCTATCCCACTCCTTGGCCTATACCCAAAGGACTTAAAATCTGCATACTACAGAGATACAGCCACATCAATGTTCATAGCTGCTCAATTCACAATAGCCAGATTGTGGAACCAACCTAGATGCCCTTCAATTGATGAGTGGATAAACTAACTGTGGTATATATATACAATGGAATATTACTCAGCCATAAAGAATGATAAAATTATGGCATTTTCAGGCAAATGGATGAAATTGGAGAATATCATGCTAAGTGATATAAGCCAATCTCAAAAAACCAAAGGTCGAATTATATCGCTAATAAGTAGATGATGACACATAATGGGGAGTGGGAGGGGTTAGTGTTAGGGTTAGATTTAGGATTAGGGAGGGGGGGAAGTATGGAGGAAGGAAGGACTGTATAGTGGGAAAAGAGAGGTGGGAGGTGTGGGGGGAAGGGAAAAATAACAGAATGAATCAAACAACATTACTCTATGTAAATTTATGATTACACAAATGGTATGCCTTACTCCATGTACGAGAAACAACATGTATCCCATTTGTTTACAATAAAAACAGAAAAAAACTCAATAGCTTTAAAGAAACAGAAAAAAAAACCAAGTATGACTTTTTGCATGTAGTCAGAAACAACCTAATCCTATTTCCCCATTAACGTTTCTTCACGGAGAGAAAGAACTTACTTTATTATGAATAAAAACTTGGAAAAAGTTGATTTCTGAAATAAAGTTGTCAAGTCACTTTTAATAACAAAATCAATAATTATATTGTTTCTCTCAGGGAGACACAAATGTGGGATGAGAAAAAAGGAATATCTCTTGATACTACATTTAGATAGACTATCAGTATGAACTCATATTTTCTTTAAAAATCTATTTCCTTTACATCATCTGTTAGAAAACTGTAGAATGAAAACTGTCCCAGAGGTAATGAATGTCCTTAGTACCCAGATCTTTGTTACTAAAGACCATTCTCCGTAAAAGAGAATGAGATCCTTGGAAAAATAACCAATATCAGGTCTGGCGCAGAGAAAATACAGATGAATCTATATAAGAACCTAAAGTTACACTAGAAAGCAAATATATATAATAATTTTAATAATGGGGGCTTGATAGAAAGTAACTTCTACTGACCATAACTAGAATAATTTTAGCATGAAAAAGAAAGGAATGGTAATGTAACATCTTAAATAAACAATAATACTAAGACCATAGTTATATCAAAAAGAAGGTGGGAATGAAAGGTTATTTTTAGAGATGAATGACAGCTAATAAATGTGGAAAAAATGAGAGAAATAGAAAACCACCATTGTACAACTACCAGTATAATAATTGATTCTGGCAAAGATCATCATCAAATGTAAAGTTATTGAGAAATAGGTATTCACATAGTTTCAAGGTATCACTCTGCAGATTGACTTTTAATTTACAAAGGGGGGAAATGTAACCTTAGGTTTAAAGTAGAATTTTTTAACGCTTGAATGCAGATTAAATGTTTTGGGCAGGAACATAGTGCAGGTAATCTGTGTATTCTCAGTCAAAAGATTGCTGTGTCAACTGGTAAAAAATTCTTTTCAGTTTAATAAGTCACTTCCTAAACTAAAACAACATAGTTTAGAGATCACATTTATGGTTTTAAGTTATAAATGAAAGCAAAGGAATAATAATCACAAAATTTAAGGCACAGTTTCTTCTAGGGGAAATTCAGATGTTATGATGTGAAGAGCACCTAAGTAGTTTTAAAAAGATATTGGTGATATTTATTCAATAAATTGGGTGGTATATACATGGATATTTATTTTGCTATTTGTAAAACTGTACATATTCATTATATATGCTCCATTGTAGGAATGACACATTTCAGAATAAATATAAATAATTGTGAGTAAATATGCACCACACAAATTCACTAAAGTAGAAGCAAGGAATAACTAAAAAAAATTCAGAACAACTACATCATTTTATAAAGCATGCACTGAAATTTACAAAATTTTGTATTTTAATATCTGTAAATTCATTCATATTTATAGCATTTGATTTGTACAAATTCAATAATGGGACATGTATAAACAGGCATTTTATTTAAAATTTAATAATTATAGTGCCAAAATATTCAAAATGGATTTTTTTTTTTTGGCGTGGTGCTGGGGATCGAACCCAGAGCTTTGTGCTTGTAAGGCAAGCACTCTACCGACTGAGCTATCTCCCCAGCCCTCAAAATGGATTTTAATAATTTTTTTCAAATCTAACCTTAGTGGACTTATTATGAGTTATAAGTCATCTGAAAAGTAAAGATTTCCTTACAGCTCTCTTTTTGAGTATCAGCTTGGACTAGACTCATAGATGACTTTTTATTTTATAAATTATAATATATTACTCACACAGTGCTGGGGACTTTTGGTAAATTGAGGCAGCATGGAGGCCCTCCTTTAAACCCTGATTCATGCCACCCAGTCAGAAAGATTTCAGACATTTTGCTCAGAGTAAAAGGCCTGAATTCATTAGATGGGATGGAAAAGGGGAAAAGGGGACACTCTCAAGGGAGAGAGTGGATCTTCTTAGAGAGGAGAGGGACAATGTACCTTTCCCACAATTCAGTTTTAGTGGGGTTCTGGGGAAGTTTCCAGAGTCCCACCCAGGTTCACCTCTTGACTTTTGACTGACAGCAAGATGGCATCAGACTTTCAAGTCCCCACTGCCAAGATCACTCTAAGTCACTTTGTCCCATGCTGACCAGTTCTAATTGGAACCTGTTCTCACTGATTTTATGGTCAGGAGGAAATATCCTTATCTCCCTGAGCTCTGTGATCTGGTTTATATAAGGGTCACAAAAATCTTCCCTTTCAGGGTAAGTTGTGTTCTTTTTATGGGCATTTCAGGCCTGCATTTCCCCTGTAGACAGCAGGTAGCTTGCTGAGGAATGTGACATGTGCTGTGTACTTAAGCCAGGCAGGACTGCAGATATATTGCTTCTTGGAAAAGGAAGCATGTTGGGGTCAGCACAGTAGGCCCATTTTATAGAATGATTCCCTTAAGCTTGTGATCCCACCATTCATATTGGTCTGTCTCCTATAATTACTATAATTATTCTGTTTGACAGTCAAACTTTTATTTGAAGAAGATAGTTAGTCAATGTCATCTAGGTTATAAAGAAGCAAATAATCAAATAAGCAACCAAAACAAGCCTCAATAAATTCCCCCAAAGTCAAAATTAAAATTTTGTATGCTATTCTCTGTAAGATATAAAGCCACCTTTCTCTCCCGTGACAGGAATTTCCCACCTCCCAACGACCTGTCAATCTGCGTTTGCCTGCCTCTCCCTTTACAGGAATTTCCGGTCTCCCCACCAGCTGTCAATCTGCGTTTGCCCGCCTCTCCGGTTGCAGGAATTTCCGGCTTATATCTTCCTGCTTCCCACATTACATCCTAATATGTCATTGGTCCATCAGTCAGTCTGTAAGAATTCTCTTCCACAATTGGTTCCACTCAGACCGCAAAATTCCTATGTCTGAGAGAAACCTTGCGCCATGTTTCTCTTTTCTTCCCTTTCCCCCATGCAGACGTGAATTGTCTGCACAAAATAAAAAGTTCCTTGTGTGAGACCTGTATCTGTGGAGCGTTTCTGGGAGCTAGCGATGAACCATAACTGCGCCTTTAATGCCTAACATTTTCTAATGATAAAATTAGTCCAGATATCAATGGTAATTTAAGTAATGAAATATTAAACATTTACAGATATATCATTATCACACAATTATTTAAAATAAGGATTAAGCCAGGTGCAGTGGCACATACCTGTAATCCCAGTGAATGGAAAGGCTGAGGCATGAGGATTGCCAAATCCAAGGCCAACCTTAACAATTTAGGTCCTAAGCAACTTAGTGAGACTATCTCAAAATAAAAAATAAAAAATGAGCTGGAGATTTAGCTCAGTGGTAAAGTGCCCCAGGTTCAATCCTCAGTATCAAAAAAGTTAAAAATAAAAATAAAAAATAAATAAGGATTTAATGAAAGAGGATATAAAAAAGTACACAGCACTTATGAGTAACAGCAATGAGAACACAACTTATCAAAACTTACATAACATTGCCAAACTTTACTTGGAAAAAAAAATATAGCACTGAGTGCTTTTGTTATTAAACAAAAACTAGCAGAAAAAAAAAAAAAAAAAAAAAAAAAAAAACAAGACCATGAGCTAGTTTTTAATCAAGAAGACAGGAAAAAGTAAAATATTTCAAAGACAGTTGAGGATAGTGAGAACATGAGGTTAAGGGAATAATTCAATAAAATGGGTCCACTGTGCTGACCCCCACCTGCTTTCTTTTCCAATAAGCAATTTAACCTGCAGCCCTGTCCAGCCTCAGTGGAGAGGATATGTCACATTCCTCAGCAAACGACCTGTTAACTGCAAGGGATATGCAGACCCAAAATAATGTTGATAAGAGGAAGCAAATTATCCTGAAGGATGAAATTTTTGTGACTAGATCCTGAAACTCTGGAAGATAAGGATAGTTACTCCTAACCAAAAAATCTACAAGAATGTATGGTTAAGAATCCAATTAAAACAGGTCAGCGTGGGCCAAGGTCACCTAGAGTTGCTGTGGCATTGGGACTTAAAGTCTGATATCACCCTGCTATCAGTCAAAAGTCAAGAGGTGGATCTGGGCAGGTCTCTCTGGAAACTTCTCTGGAGTCAACTTCCCAATATAACTGGAGTGAAGGAAAGGCACATTGTCCCTCTCCTTTC
>NC_136471.1:52158561-52190726 GCF_902686455.1 Sciurus vulgaris | reverse complement strand
TAGCTTGCTGAGGAATGTGACATGTGCTGTGTACTTAAGCCAGGCAGGACTGCAGATATATTGCTTCTTGGAAAAGGAAGCATGTTGGGGTCAGCACAGTAGGCCCATTTTATAGAATGATTCCCTTAAGCTTGTGATCCCACCATTCATATTGGTCTGTCTCCTATAATTACTATAATTATTCTGTTTGACAGTCAAACTTTTATTTGAAGAAGATAGTTAGTCAATGTCATCTAGGTTATAAAGAAGCAAATAATCAAATAAGCAACCAAAACAAGCCTCAATAAATTCCCCCAAAGTCAAAATTAAAATTTTGTATGCTATTCTCTGTAAGATATAAAGCCACCTTTCTCTCCCGTGACAGGAATTTCCCACCTCCCAACGACCTGTCAATCTGCGTTTGCCTGCCTCTCCCTTTACAGGAATTTCCGGTCTCCCCACCAGCTGTCAATCTGCGTTTGCCCGCCTCTCCGGTTGCAGGAATTTCCGGCTTATATCTTCCTGCTTCCCACATTACATCCTAATATGTCATTGGTCCATCAGTCAGTCTGTAAGAATTCTCTTCCACAATTGGTTCCACTCAGACCGCAAAATTCCTATGTCTGAGAGAAACCTTGCGCCATGTTTCTCTTTTCTTCCCTTTCCCCCATGCAGACGTGAATTGTCTGCACAAAATAAAAAGTTCCTTGTGTGAGACCTGTATCTGTGGAGCGTTTCTGGGAGCTAGCGATGAACCATAACTGCGCCTTTAATGCCTAACATTTTCTAATGATAAAATTAGTCCAGATATCAATGGTAATTTAAGTAATGAAATATTAAACATTTACAGATATATCATTATCACACAATTATTTAAAATAAGGATTAAGCCAGGTGCAGTGGCACATACCTGTAATCCCAGTGAATGGAAAGGCTGAGGCATGAGGATTGCCAAATCCAAGGCCAACCTTAACAATTTAGGTCCTAAGCAACTTAGTGAGACTATCTCAAAATAAAAAATAAAAAATGAGCTGGAGATTTAGCTCAGTGGTAAAGTGCCCCAGGTTCAATCCTCAGTATCAAAAAAGTTAAAAATAAAAATAAAAAATAAATAAGGATTTAATGAAAGAGGATATAAAAAAGTACACAGCACTTATGAGTAACAGCAATGAGAACACAACTTATCAAAACTTACATAACATTGCCAAACTTTACTTGGAAAAAAAAATATAGCACTGAGTGCTTTTGTTATTAAACAAAAACTAGCAGAAAAAAAAAAAAAAAAAAAAAAAAAAAACAAGACCATGAGCTAGTTTTTAATCAAGAAGACAGGAAAAAGTAAAATATTTCAAAGACAGTTGAGGATAGTGAGAACATGAGGTTAAGGGAATAATTCAATAAAATGGGTCCACTGTGCTGACCCCCACCTGCTTTCTTTTCCAATAAGCAATTTAACCTGCAGCCCTGTCCAGCCTCAGTGGAGAGGATATGTCACATTCCTCAGCAAACGACCTGTTAACTGCAAGGGATATGCAGACCCAAAATAATGTTGATAAGAGGAAGCAAATTATCCTGAAGGATGAAATTTTTGTGACTAGATCCTGAAACTCTGGAAGATAAGGATAGTTACTCCTAACCAAAAAATCTACAAGAATGTATGGTTAAGAATCCAATTAAAACAGGTCAGCGTGGGCCAAGGTCACCTAGAGTTGCTGTGGCATTGGGACTTAAAGTCTGATATCACCCTGCTATCAGTCAAAAGTCAAGAGGTGGATCTGGGCAGGTCTCTCTGGAAACTTCTCTGGAGTCAACTTCCCAATATAACTGGAGTGAAGGAAAGGCACATTGTCCCTCTCCTTTCTGAGAGGACCCACTCTTTCTCTTGAGAGTGTTTCTTTCCCCTCTCCTATTCCTTCAATAAACTCATTCCTGTTACTGAGTGACATGTCTGAAATCTTTCTGACTTGATTGCAAGAATCTGGGTTTGAAGAGGGGCTCTTCACTCTCCCTGTTTTTCAGAAGGCCCCAGCTCCGTAACAGAAATATCAAAGCTAAAGGTGAAAGAATGGACATTTTTTTAAGCTGTCTGTTTTATCTCAACTCCCTAAGGTCTCCCTCCCAGTGATGGGAACAAAGCCCTTAAAGCTGTTCCAGGATATAAGATTACCAGAAACTGTTGACCAGAATCTACGCCCTGTTGTAAAAATTGTAAAACATGTTGTATGTTATCAGCAAACCCAGACCCCCTTTGGAATTTCCCGGCAGCTTTGTTCCCCTTTTTCCCTTCCGTGTGCGACCCCTCCCGATGTGTGGTTTCTGCCTTTATAAACTTGTAAGATTTTCTGCTAGGGACTCGACTCCTCGACTCCTGCGTGAGTCTAACATAGCATCTGTTATGTTACCCTGCTATTATAGAGGAGCCCTACCAATGTGGTGGTAAGGCATAGGGGGAGGGGAAGTATTGTGAAACAGACTGAATTGGGGGTCCATCCTCTCTGAAATTAAGAAAATACAGATGTTGGTCCCAGGAAGTCCAGGTTCCTCTTGACATGATAAGAAGGCTCCAGGAACCCAGGAGAAGACAAAGCCTATGAAATTCCTTTTGATCATAAGCACTCTGAAGCTATTATCTTTTGTCCTGATGTGCCAGCCCCAATCCTGTCCTGCATAGGCAAACTAAATCTTCGTATGTACATTTCCTGCCTTTTGTCTCCCTAATCTGCAGCTGCCTCTTCTCCCCTGCCTCTCTGCCTTGAAAAATTCTACCAATTCCTAGGGATGTTGGAAATGGAATTTTTTAAATAATTAAGTTTCTTCCATCCTCCTTCAAAGCTGGCTTTGAATAAAACCTATTTGCCTACCAATTTGACTCCAGATATTTCCGGAGCAGTGAGCTTTAGAGCCTAGACTCTTCTTCCCTGGATGGGATTTTGTGCTGCTTGTTAACAATTCTATAATCCTATAATTAAGTCTCAGTCCTAATAAGACTGTGTCCCTAGGCTGTGCCTTTCACAAGTGCTTCTCATTCTTCTTCACTCTCACAGATGAGACAGGGAGTCTAGAGGGGCTGGAGTTGGGTATTTCCCCATGTCAATAGCTATGATAGGGGACAGACACACATGAATAGTGGGAAGATGAGGTCAGGAGAATAATTCTATAAAATGGGCCCACTGTGATGACCCCCACATGTTTTCTCTTCCAAGAAGCAATTTACCTGCAGTCCTGCCCAACGGTGGACAGGATATGTCACATTCCTCAGAAAACTACCTTTTCATTGCAGGAGAAAAGCAAGCACAATACAATGTTGATGGGAGGAACCTAGGAGACTTTTGTAACAAGATCCTGAAATTTTGGGAGATACGGATAGTTGCTCAAAAATCTATTAGAAAATTCAATTAGAACAGGTCAGCATGAGCCAAGGTGACCTAGAGTTGCTATGTCATTAGGGACTTAAAAGTCTGATGTCACCCTGCTATTGTCAAATGTCAAGATGAAGCCAGAACTGGGGACAGGCAGTTAGTGTAGAAATAGGGGATCGGGTCAAATCGAGGAAGTGGAGGCCATGAAAGCCATCTGCCTCTGGGAGAATGGAATGTCAAGGATCTCAGGAGCCCATTGATTACCAAATTTACCTGCCCTTGTCAGGTACTGCAAGCAAGGAGCTGCTAAATTAATGCCCCTGGGCCCTTACCTGACTCAATCACTTTGGCCCACCCCCTGCCATCTGCTGTTCACTTTTTTTGCTATGTCATCAGCAACTCCTGGGCCTAGTCATGTAGGCAGGAAGGAGCGATAAGGGGCAAGAGAACAGAACAAAGGAGACCCTAATCTATTTAGAGTTGCAGGGCACTCTCTGGAACTCTAGAACATCAGCCATGGCCCCCTTCTCCCTCCTGGGAGAAGTCTGTATTATTACCTTTAAATGCTTAATATGCTTGCCTTGGTGTGCTTCTCTAATGTTCAAACTCCAACATCTTTGGAAGCAGAACTCATCACCAGTAAATGGCAGTATCAAAGAGGTGGACCTGTGAAGGTCTCTCTGGAAACTTCTCTGGAGTCAATTTCCCAATATAACTGGAGTGAAGGAAAGGCACATTGTCCCTCTCCTCTCTGAGAAGACCCACTCTTTCTCTTGAGAGTGTCCCTTTCCCCTCTTCTATTCCTTCAATAAACTCATTCCTGTTACTCTGAATGACATGTTTGAAATCTTTCTGACTTGATCACAAGAATCTGGGTTTGAAGAGGGACTCTTCCTGCTACCTCAGTTTCTCAGGAGGCCCCCAACTCCATAATAACTTGATCACAAGAATCAAGGTTTGAAAGGTGGTCTTTGTGCTACCTCAGTTTTCTAGAAGGCCCCAGCCCTGTAACAGCTATAGCAGGCTTGAATTAGGTATTTCCTTTCTCTCAAATTAGGTAGGATCTGGTAAAACCTAAGTTGATTAGACTTTGTTGTAAAGTAGGACAGAATGGTTTGGGCATATTTTTAAATGGCTGATTTCTCTCCCTGCTATGTGTTACAGGACTTGGGCCTTCTGGGAAACTGAGGCACTGCAAACCCAGATTCTTGCAATCAGGTCAGAAAGATTTCAGACATGTCACTCAGAGTAACAGGAATGAGTTTATTAGAAGGTATGGGAAAGGGGAAAGAGACACTCCCAAGGAAGAGAGTGAGTCCTCTCAGAGAGGAGAGGGATAGCATGCCTTTCCTGCTCTTCAGTTTTATAGGGGATTCCACAGAAGTTTCCAGAGTCCCACTCAAGTCCACCTCTTGACTTTTGACTGACACCAGAATGACATCAGTCTTCCAATTCCTCACTGCCATGATCACTCTAGGTCACTTTGTCCCATGCTGACCAGTTCTCATTGGAACCTATTCTCACAGATTTTATGGTTAGGATGAAATATCTTTATTTATCTCCCTAAGTTCTGGAATCTGGTCTTTATAAGGGTCACAAAAATCTCCCCCTTCAGGGTAACTTGTATTCTTCTTTTGGACATTTCCCCTGCATTTCCCCTGCAAATATCAAGTAGTTTGCTGAGGAATGTGACATATCTTTTGGACTTTAGTGAGGCAAGGAAGCAGGTAAATTGCTTTTCAAAGGTAAAAGCATGTGAGGGTCCACACAGTGGATCCATTTTATGGAATTATTCCCTTATTTTCATGTTCCAACCTCTCCCGTCGTTTTGTCCCCTATCAGAATCAGAAAATGTATCTCTCTACCTCTTTACAATCATGACTGTAAGAACTGAGTAGGGACACTGGAAGTAAAACTAACAAAAGTTTGGAGGCTTTTGTAAGACTGGGTCTCCCTGATGTTTCTCACTGTCAAACTTTCCCCAAATGGCCATCAAGCAATTATCCAATACAGTTTAGATTTTTCTAACCTACTACTTGTTCCCATGGATGTTTCTGCTCTGGTAAATTGTAATTCTCTCTCTCTCTATATATATATATATATATTTTTTTGTTTGTTTGTTTGTTTGTTTGTTTGTTTTTTTTGGTCTCTCCAGTTTTGGCTGCAGTGGTTTTCCCTGAGTTGTATTCTCTGATGCATTTAAGAAAAGTTGTTGATTTTCAGTTTTCTCAGCTTTTTCTTTATTGTGAGAACAAGACCAGAAACTTTACAGTTTTCTACATGCTGGACTAGAAACCATGAAATTTGTCTCATTTTAATTAAATACAAAAAATGAATTCTCACTATTTCATACTTATCACATTAGAGTTTTCCTGAGAAGTAGAGGTATGTACCCTTAGCTCCATTTCAGAATAAAGATTAAACTCAGATCTAGATGTATGTGTAATAGCCAGCCTTCAAGATGGTTCTTATTGATTCTTACCTTCTGTTTTTCACATCTCTTTGTAGTTTCCTCGCTAACTGAATAGAGCTGACCAATGTAATTGGTAGGATATTGTGGAAATAATAATATGTGAATTGCAAGGTTACTTCCTAAAATACATTGTGATATCTAATGTGTGCTTTCTCTTTTATCACTCGCCTTGGGGAAAGAAAGCTGTCATGTCATGAAGATACTCAAGCAGCTTGATGGAGAGGTGGTGAGGAACTGAGATTTCCTGTCAACAACTAGTACTAACTTGTCAGGTATATAAGTGAATTGCCTTGGAAATGAATACTCCAGGTCAAGGCAGGCCTCTCGATGACTGCAGACCCAGTGAAATCTGCAGCCTCATGAGAAAAAAAATCTGCAGCTGAAAAGAAAAAAAAAGACATTTTTAGCTTCCTGACCCATAGAAAGTGAGTATATTTAATTTATAAGTTGTTAAGTTTGGTGTAATTTTGGTGTAAAATTTATTATGTCATTATAGAGTACTACATCTTGAAGTATCTTAGTGTACTTTTAACTTTGTCTCCACATGCTCCTGATCATTTCCCATTCTCCAAATATTTCAGTCCCTACACTGTCCTGTCCAGTTAATCAGGAATTCTTACTACCTTAATATGTTTAAATTTTAAATTTTAATATATATACATAAATAAAATGACTAGGAATTAGAATCTTTATTAGTTCCCGGATGGGAACAGAGCTAGAAATATGACTTGATCCCAATTTACTTAAATTGGTCCCAGTACCCTAAACCTGAGTTTGAATCTTCAGCTCTACAATTAATTGATGTATGGTTTGAGTAAGTGACTTAATTTCTCTGAACTGGAATTTGAACTCTAAAATATAGATAGGTCTTCCTTTATAGAGTTGTGAAGAGAAAATAAGGTCATATATATAAAGTTCTTAGTCCACTGTGTGGTTCAAGAAGGGCACGCATATATTACTAATCTCTTTTCCTTCTTTGCTGTCTGCCTCCCTATGGAATGACTCTTAGATATGCCATTCAGATCTACAATACAGTCACCTTTTTGATCTTCTTGCTTTCATACAGAGTATCTCAGTTTTGGAAGTATAGAACTCATTGCAGCCACCACTAAGTAACTACAGGTGTGCAGAAACCATCTGACTCTAAATCTTGCACCACTAAAACAAAACAAACAAACAAACAAAAAACCCTCAAGCTGTTAGGGAACAGACAGATGTGAATGGTGGGAACATGAGGTTAAGGAAATAATTCTATAAAATGGGTCCACTGTGCTGACCCCCACCTGCTTTCTTTTCCAAGGAGCCATTTACCTGCAGCCTTCCCTGGCCTAAGTGAATAAACTATATCATACTCCTCATCAAAATACCCACTGACTGACGGCAGGAGAAATGCAGGCCTAAAATAATGTTGATAAGAGAAACCCAAACTACCCTGCAGAGGGAGATTTTTGTGACCAAATAAAGATAATTTCATATAATCATAAAATGTGTTAAGAAAGTATAGTTAAGAATTAGAACTGATCAGCATGGGCCAAGGTGACTTAGAGTTGCCTTGACAGTGGGTACTTAAAAGTTTGATGTCAAGGTTTCAAGATGGCAGACTAGAGGGTGGCTGCATTTCATGTTGCTCCAGGACTCAGGATTCAAAAGAGGAGATATTGAGAGACTTGGGACCAACTCAAAGCAGCCGGGTGAGTCTCTCCCATTGGGGAGGCGTCCCGGATGGGGCGGTAGTCCCAGAACGCAGGGAACTTTGTGAAGTAGAGCTGCCGGCGAGATGCCCCTCCCCCCGCTGAGCAGTGAACTCGGACAACTGGGAGCGTCATAGAGGAGGCCGCTCAGCACAGCGCTGGGACTTGGAGCAACCACTGGGGCTCCGGGCAGCGGCCCAGAGGAGGGGCTGCGAGGAGAGCTGTTTGGACTCAGAGCAACCACTTCTGAATACTAGGGCCTGAGCGGAGGAGGAGGAGGAGGAGGAGCAGTGCGGCCAGGTGCTTGGACTTGGACTTGGCGGTTGCCAGAGGAGGAGCTGCTCAGCGAGCTGTTTGGACTCGGAGTGACCATTCCTGAACACCAGGGCCTGCCCTGAGGAGGAGGAGGAGAAGCATGGCTGCTTGGATTTGGAGTGACTATACCAGAGCTATGGGCGGTTGCTGGAGGAGGAACTGTGTGGCAAGCTATTTGGACTCAAAGCGACCTTTCCTGAACACTGGGGCCTGCCCGGAGGAGGAGGAGGAGGAGGAGGAGCGCGGTGGGTCGCTTGGACTCGCAGTGACTGCGTTGGAGCTCCAGGCAGCTGCTCAGAGGAGGAGGTGAGTGATAAGTTGTTTAGACATAAAGCGACCGCTCCTGAACACCGGGGGGCTGCCTGGAGGAGGAGCGCGGTGGGTCGCTTTGACTCCAGTGGCCGCACCAGAGCTCTGGGCGGCTGCCCGGAGGAGGCGTGCAGTGGGTCACGTGGACTCAGAGCGACTCAGAGTGACTCACAGTGACCACTCCTGAACACCCGGGGGGCTACCTGGAGGAGGAGGAATGGGGCGGGTCACTTGGACTTGGAGTGACTGCCCAGGGCTACGGGTGGTTGGCGGGGGGAGGAGGAGGCTCGCAGTGAGTTGCTTGGACTCCTAGTGACCACACCGGAACACCAGGCAGCTGTCTAGAGGAAGAGGCTTGCGGCGGGTCTCTGGGACTCGGAGCGATTGTACGGGGCTCCAGGTGGCTGCTCAGAGGAGGGGCCGCATAGCCAGGCGATTAGTTGCAGAGCAGGGTCCCAGGATCTAGGAGGCTTCTTGGTGGAAGAGCCACACAGAGACACACTTAGGGCGGAGCAAAAGTTCCAGGACTATGGGCAGATTATCTGAGGAGAGGCAGCCTAAGGAGACTCATCTGAGAAGGGTGAGGCTCCCAGGCCCTGGAGGTAGGGCCGGGCCCCTGGGAACATTGCAGAGGAAGGCAGCCCAGCCCAGGCAGTAGTTGTAGATTGAGCGGAACCTCTAGGAGGGGAACCGACCAGCGAGACCTCCCCAACAGGTGAGTCTTCCCTGCCGGGTGAGGTTTTCCCATAAGGATGGTAAAACCAGAGACACAGGCCCAAACAGGCCTTGCCTCAGCCCGCAGCCTAGTTACCCTTTGGATGACCATTGGTCAACAAGTGGAGGCACCTCTGCCCACTAGCAGGGAATACACCCCACCTGAAGGCCACCACCCCTAGAGAGGCAGCTTCCTTGTGGAGCACTGCATTATCAACTTCCTCCAAGACTTCAGCCTACTGAAGGCTAAGAGGGGATATACTAGAAATCTTTAGGGACATTATAAGTCAATAGAGGAAATCTGCAATATCTCAGCGGTCAACTGATACCTGAACAACATGAGAAAACAAGGGAAGAATATGCCCCAATCAAATCTAGATGTTACATCAATAAAGCCCTGTGACAGCATGGCAGAAGAAATGACAGAAAACGAGTTCAGAATGTACATAATTAAGATGATCAGAGAAGCAAACGATGAGATGAAAGAGCAAATGCAGGCATTGAATGATCGCACCAATCGACAATTAAAAGAGCAAATACAGGAAGCAAAAGATTATTTCAATAAAGAGTTAGAGATATTGAAAAAAAAAAAAACAAACAGAAATCCTTGAAATGAAGGAAACAATAAACCAAATTAAGAACTCCATAGAAAGCATATCCAATAGGATAGAACACCTGGAAGCCAGAACCACAGACATTGAAGACAAAATGTTTAACCTTGAAAACAAAGTTGAACAAACAGAGAAGATGGTAAGAAATCATGAACAGAATCTCCAAGAACTATGGGATATCATGAAAAGGCCAAATTTAAGAATTATTGGGATTGAGGAAGGCTTAGAGAAACAAACCAAAGGAATGAACAATCTATTCAATGAAATAATATCAGAAAATTTCCCAAATCTGAAGAATGAAATGGAAAACCAAGTAAAAGAGGCTTATAGGACTCCAAATACACAAAATTACAACAGACCCACACCAAGGCACATTATAATGAAAATACCTAACATACAAAATAAAGACAGAATTTTAGAGGCTGTGAGATAAAAGAACCAAATTACATTCAGGGGGAAACCAATACGGATATCAGCAGATTTTTCAATCCAGACCCTAAAAGCTAGAAGGGCCTGGAACAACAATTTTCAAGCTCTGAAAGAAAATGGATGCCAACCAAGAATCTTATACCCAGCAAAACTTACCTTCAAATTTGACCATGAAATAAAATCCTTCCATGATAAGCAAAAGCTAAAAGAATTTACAAAAAGAAAGCCAGCATTAAGGAACATTCTCAGCAAAATATTCCATGAGGAAGAGATGCAAAACAAAGAAGCAAATCAGAACAGGGAGGAAATATCCTAAAGGAATTGTCAAATAAAGGAGGAACCAAGTCGTGTCAAATAAATAAATAAATAATAAAATTTTAAAAATGAACCAAATGACCGGGAAACCAAATCATATCTCAATAATAACCCTGAATGTTAATGGCCTGAATTCATCAATCAAAAGACATAGACTGGCAGATTGAACTAAAAAAAAGATCCAACAATATGTTGCCTGCAAGAGACTCCCCTCATAGAAAAAGATACTCATAGACTAAAGGTGAAAGGATGGGGAAAAACATACCATGCACATGGACTCAGCAAAAAAGCTGGAGTATCCATCCTCATTTCAGATAATGTGGACTTCAAGCCAAAGTTAGTCAGAAGGGATAAAGAAGGACATTTCATACTGCTTAAGGGAAGCATAAATCAGCAAGATATAACAATCATAAACATCTATGCCCCAAACAGTGGCTCATCCATGTATGTGAAACATACCTTCTCAATTTCAGAAACAAAATAGACCATAACACAATAATACTAGGTGATTTTAACACACCTCTCTCACCACTGGACAGATCCTCCAAACAAAAATTGAACAAAGAAACCATAGATCTCAATAACACAATCAATAATTTAGACTTAACGGACATTTACAGAATATACCATCCAACCAAGTGTGAATACAGTTTCTTCTCAGCAGCACACGGATCCTTCTCTAAAATAGACCATGTATTATGCCACAAAGCTAATGTTAGCAAATACAAGAGGACAGAGACACTACCTTGTATTCTATCAGATAATAATGGGTTGAAGTTAGAAATAAATAAAAGAGCAAAAAACAGAAACTATTCCAACACCTGGAGATTAAACAATATGCTATTATATGATGAATGGATAACATATGATATTAGGAAGGAAATTAAAAAATTCTTAGAGGTAAATGAGAACAAAGAAACATCATATCAAAATCTCTGGGACATTATGAAAGCAGTACTTAGAGGGAAATTTATTTCATGGAGCGCATTTAATAAAAGAAGTAAAACTCAACAAATAAACAACCTAACACTACAGCTCAAAGCCCTAGAAAAAGAAGAATAGACCAGCAGCAAAAGTAGTAGAAGACAGGAAATAGTTAAACTCAGAGCTGAAATCAATGAAATTGAAACAAAAGAAACAATACAAAAAATTGACAAAATAAATAGTTGGTTCTTTGAAAAAATAAACAAAATTGATAAACCTTTAGCCACACTAACAAAGAGAAGACGAGAGAAAACCCAAATCACTAAAATTCGGAATGAACAAGGAAATATCACAACAGACAGGATTGAAATACAAAACATAATTAGAAGCTATTTTGAAAATCTATACTCCAACAAAATAGAAAATTTGGAAGACATCGACAGGTTTCTAGAGACATATGAATTGCCTAAACTGAACGAGGAGGACATACACAATTTAAATGGACCAATTTCAAGTAATGAAATAGAAGAGGTCATCAAAAGCCTACCAACAAAGAAAAGTCCAGGACCAGATGGGTTCTCAGCCGAGTTCTACAAAACCTTTAAAGAAGAGCTCATTCCAATACTTCTCAAAGTATTCCATAAAATAGAAGAGGAGGGAACCCTCCCAAACTCATTCTGATACCTAAACCAGACAGAGTTACATCCAGGAAAGAAAATTTCAGACCAATATCCTTAATGAACATTGATGCAAAAATTCTCAACAAAATTTTAGCAAATCGCATACAAAAACATATTAAAAAGATAGTGCACCATGATCAAGTTCGTTTCATCCCAGGGATGCAAGGTTGGTTCAACATCAGGAAATCAATAAATGTAATTCACCATATCGATAGACTTAAAGTCAAGAATCACATGATTATTTCAATAGATGCAGAAAAAGCATTTGATAAAATACAGCACCCCTTCATGCTCAAAACACTAGAAAGAATAGGGATAGTGGGATCATTCCTTAACATTGTAAAGGCCATCTATGCTAAGCCCATGGCTAATATCATTCTAAATGGTGAAAAACTGAAAGTATTCCCCCTAAACTCTGGAACAAGGCAGGGATGCCCTCTTTCACCACTTCTATTCAATATCGTCTTTGAAACTCTAGCCAGAGCAATTAGACAGACCAAAGAAATTAAAGGGATACGAATAGGAAAAGAAGAACTCAAATGATCCCTATTTGCTGATGATATGATTATATACTTAGAGGAACCAGGAAATTCCACCAGAAGACTTTTGGAACTCATAAGTGAATTCAGTAAAGTAGCAGAATATAAGATCAATGCACATAAATCTAATGCATTTTTATATATAAGTGATGAATCTTTGGAAAGAATAATCAGGAATACTACCCCATTGACAATAGCCTCGAAAAAAATAAAATACTTGGGAATCAATCTCACAAAAGAGGTGAAAGTCCTCTACAATGAGAACTACAGAACACTAAAGAAAGAAATTAAAGAAAACCTTAGAAGATGGAAAGATCTCCCATGTTCTTGGATAGGAAGAATTAATATTGTCAAAATGGCCATACTACCTAAAGTGGTATACAGATTCAATGCAATTCCAATTAAAATCTCAATGACATACCTTACAGAAATAGAGCAAGGAATTATGAAATTCATCTGGAAGAACAAGAAACCCAGAATAGCCAAAGCAATCCTTAGCAGGAAGAGTGAAACGGGGTATCTCAATACCAGATCTTCAACTCTACTACAAAGCAATAGTAACAAAAACGGCATGGTATTGGTACCAAAATAGAAAGGTAGATCAATGGTACAGAATAGAGGACACGGACACAAACCCAAATAAATACAATTTTCTCATACTAGACAAAGGGGCCAAAAATATGCAATGGAGAAAAGATAGTCTCTTCAACAAATGGTGCTGGGAGAATTGGAAATCCATATGCAATAGAATGAAACTAAACTCATATCTCTCACCATGCACGAAACTAAACTCAAAATGGATTAAGGACCTTGGAATCAGATAAGAGACCCTGCAGATTATAGAAGAAAAAGTAGGTCCAGATCTTCAGCATGTCGGCTTAGGACTAGACTTCTTCAACAGGACTCCCATAGCACAAGAAATAAAAGCAAGGATCAATAACTGAGGTAGAGGCAAACTAAAAAGCTTTCTCTCAGCAAAGGAAACTATCAGCAATGCAAAGAAAGAGCCTACAGAGTGGGAGAAAATCTTTGCCAATCATACTTCAGATAGAGCACTAATCTCCAAAATCTATAAAGAACTCAAAAAATTCTATACCAAGAATGGAAATAACCCAATCAACAAATGGGCTAAGGAAATGAACAGAGACTTCACAGAAGAAGATCTACAACCAATCAACAAACATATGAAAAAATGTTCAACATCTCTAGTAATAAGAGAAATGCAAATCAAAACCACCCTAAGATTCCATCTCACCCCAATTCGAATGGCGATTATCAAGAATACAAGCAACAACAGGTGTTGGCGAGGATGTGGGGAGAAAGGTACACTCATACATTGCTGGTGGGGCTGCAAATTAGTGCAGCCACTCTGGAAAGCAGTGTGGAGATTCCTTAGAAAACTTGGAATGGAACCACCATTTGACCCAGCTCTCCCACTCCTTGGCCTATACCCAAAGAACTTAAAATCAGCATGCTACAGAGATACAGCCACATCAATGTTCATAGCTGCACCGTAGCCAGATTGTGGAACCAACCTAGATGCCCTTCAGTTGATGAATGGATAAAAAACTGTGGTATATATATACAATGGAATATTACTCAGCCATAAAGAATGATAAAATTATGGCATTTGCAGGCAAATGGATGAAATTGGAGAATATCATGCTAAGTGAGATAAGCCAATCTCAAAAAACCAAAGGTCGAATGATATCGCTAATAAGTGGATGAGGATACATAAAGGGGGGAGGAAAGGGTTAGTGTTAGGGTTAGAGTTAGGGTTAGGGAGGGGGCAAGAATGGAGGAAGGAAGGACTGTATAGAGGGAAAAGAGGTGTGGGAGGGGTGGGGGGAAGGGAAAAAAAAACAGAATGAATCAAACAACATTACCCTATGTAAATTTATGATGACACAAATGGTATGCCTTTACGCCATGTACAAACAGAAACAACATGTATCCCATTTGTTTACAATACAAAAAAAAAAGTTTGATGTCATCTTTCTGTCAGTCAAAAGTGAAGAGGTGGTCAGGACTCTCTGGATTCTTCTCTGGGATCCCCAATAAAACTGGAGTGCAGGAGAGGCACATGGGTCCTCTCTACACTGAGAGGACCCACTCTCTCCCTTGAGAGTGTCCCCTTCCCTTTTCCTATCCCTTCAATAAACTCATTCTTGTAACTCTGAGCAACATGTCTGAAATCTTTTTGACTTGATAACAAGAATCTGGGTTTGAAGGGGTGTGTTAGCATTGTCTCAGCTTCTTGGAAGGCCACAACTCTGTAACAAAGCCCCTGGATATTTCAACCAGAATAATTCTCCTTGACTACTGATTTTAGTCCATTTAAAGTGTGAATTCAGAACTACCCTTCAAGCACTATAATCTTAAAATCAATAAATGTGGCCTGTGAAAGACATTTTCCCAAATCTTGGCCTTTTCCCCTTTGTCACTGGCTGTCCCTGGAGTTCCCCAAATGTGGTCAATTCTTTCTGTGTTTTTCTAATTGTGGATACATTGAGTGTGATTTTTTTTTTAAAGTAGTTATTTTTTTCTGCAGGTTTTGTGCTTGTTTTATTTTATCAGAATATTGTCTTTTTGTAAATAGCCCTTTCCCCACTCCATATCATTCTGTTAGGACTGACTGGGGAGAGACAGATGTGGATGGTGAAAAAACGAGGTTAAGGGAATAAGTCTATAAAATGGGTCCACTGTGCTGACAGATGCTTTCACATTAAAAAAGTAATTTACCTGCACTCCTGCCTGGCTAAATTTCACAGGACACGTTACATTCCTCAGCAAACAACTTGTTATCTACAGGGGAAATGCAAGCCTCAAATGTCCATAAGAAGAATATTTAATTTACCCTGAAGTGGGGAAATGCTTTTACCCTTACACAGAGCAGAGACCAGAACTCAGGGGGATACAGATAATTCCTCCTAACCATAAAATCTGTGAGAGCAGGTTCCAATTAGAACTGATCAGCATGGGCCAAAGTGACCTAGAATGGTTATGGCAATAGATACCTAAAAAGCTGATGTCGTCCTGCTGTTCGTCAAAAGTCATGAGGTGGACCTGGGTGGAACTTTGTAGAAACTTCTCTGGGACCACCTATAAAACTGGAGGACAGGTGAGGCACTCTATCTCTCTCCTCCCTGAGAAGACCCACTCTCTCCCTTGAGACTGTCTCTTCTCCTCTGTCCTGTCCCTTCTAATAAACTCATGCCTGAGTTTACTCTGAGTAACATGTCTGAAATCTTTCTGACTTGATTGCAAGAATTGGGGTTTGGAGGGGGGCCTTTGCACTGCCTCGGTTTCCTAGAAGTTCCTAGCCCTGTAACAGGACAATCCTTTTCAGGTCTCTGTTCCCCTGACCACAGGGTGGGTATATGATACAATCTAGGCTTATCAGATTTTTCTTTCAGAGAATTTTGTTTTTGTTTTTGTTTTTTGGTACCAGTGATTAAACCCAGTGTTGCTTAACCTCTGAGACATATCCCCAGTCCTTTTTAATATTTATTTTTATTTTGTGACGGGGTCTTGCTGATTTGCTTAGAGCCTTGCTAAGTTGCTGAGGCTGGCTTTGAACTTGCAATCTTCTCACCTCAGCCTCCTGAGTCGCTGGGATTACAGGAGTATGGCACTGCACCTGGTAAGAATTTGTTTTTTGAATAATGACATGCAAATACTAGGGTAATCATACATAAAAGATCTTATGGAAGTACCCCGGAGAGTCGGTGCAGAAATTACTGAGATACTTAGAATTGCTCTTGTTCTTTGTTTCCTGGTTTCTTTATTCTTTCCCTGCCTTAGAGAGGGATACTGTCTTAATCAAATAAATCTTGTTTCTTTCTTGGTCCAGCTAGAAGTATTTTTTAATGCTTTCAAAATTTACTTTTGAAAAAGTCTGCAAAAGTACAGCACTCATTGTAAAATCTTTGAAAATACAGATTAGTATAACTTAAAAAAATTGAAAATCATCTAAGCAGATATTTCTCAAAAGAAAACATACAAATGACTGTCACATATATGGGAAAAATGTTCAGCATCCTTAGCAATCAGAGAAATGCAAATCAAAACTATTCTGAGATTTCATCTCATTTTAGTAAGAATGGCAATCATCAAGAATACAAATAATAAATGTTGGTGAGGATGTGGATAAAAAAGAATATTTATACATTGTTGGTGGGACTATAAATTACTACAACCACTCTGGAAAGTAGTATGGAGTTTCCTCAAAACACTAGGAAAAGAACCACAATATTACCTACTTATATCATTCCTTACTATTTATACAAAGGAACTAAATCACATATTATAGAGATAAATGCATATCCATGTTTACTGCAGCACAGTTTACAATAGCCAAGTCATGGAACCAGTCTGGGTGTCTGTCAATAGGTGAATATATAAAGAAAACATAGCATATATATACACAATGAGTTTTATTTAGCCATAAAGAAGATTGAAATTTTGTCATTTGCAGGAAATGGATAGAATATTAAGTGAAATAAGTCAGGCTCAGAAAATCAACAGACATATGTTTTCTTTCATATGTGGAAGTTGGAGAAAAAGAAAAGAAAAAAAGTGATCTCATGAAAATAGAGGGAGGCACGTAGAGTTGAAGATGGGGATTGGGTAGAGGAAAGAGAAGAGGGAAAGGGAATATACTGGGCAAGGAAATGGAACAAATTAAGTCTTGTGCATGTATAAATAAATCACAATGAATCCCACTATTTTGTGTAATATAATGTACCAATAACAAAACAAAACAAGGAATTTGAAAATCACCCACATTTTCACTATCTTGGGTGATCCACTGGTAATGTTTTATGCTTACAATATGTACTAATTCATTAAAATTATTTCATTATTGTTTTCTTCCCAGTTTTTTTTTTTGCCTTTTTACACATTGCTGTAATGAAATCTCCATGTGAATTTTTTTGCTTTCCTAGTGAATCATTATTATTTTTTAAATAGTTGTGATTGAGTCCAACCCAATTTAGATCTCTTTTATTTTTTAGTCAATTTGCATTCAGAAATGGTCACGTGGGCCACTTTTGAATAGTGAAATGGAAGCAAAAGTTTCTGGGTGAGACTTCTGTGAAAGGCTTAAGAGGGTCAGAATTTTATTGGCATGCCTTCTTTCCCAAAACAATGATCAAATCTCCAACTTTATTTCTAGGTTGCAGAGTCAATGATTTTACTAGCTACATCTAAGCTTTCCTGCTATCTATCACAAGGATCCCTTAACTAACTGCTTCTTTGCATTATCTTGTCTTGACTCTGGCTTATACAATACAGGAAGCGAAAGTTAGAATGTCAAAAGAGTCAATAGTGGTTAACAGCATGTTCTCTGAAATCCAACAGGTTTCTGTTCAACTCTGTCATCAGCAATTTTCTTAATCTCTTAGTTATATTTCCTCACCTATAAAATTAGGGAAATAATAGTTACTTTACAGGGTTGTTTAACGGATTCAACAAGTTAATATTTGTAAAGCACACATATTATATGCAGCATAAATGTTTTGTAAGATCCTACACTTCTTTCTGCCTGATCTACCACCCCTTCATAAAAAGAAAGAAAAAAAAGAAGAAGAAAAGCAGTGGCAATGTTACAGAGCTTGGACCTTCTGGGAAACTGAGGCAGCATGAAGACCCACCCTTTAGACCCCAATTCATGTAATCAGAAAGTCAGAAAGTTTCCAAGACATGTCACTCAGAATAACAGGAATGAGTTTATTGGATTCTTAATCATACACTCTTACACATTTTATTGATAGGAGGAATTATCCTTTTCTCCATGAGTTTCAGGATCTGGTCACAAAAGTCTCCTGGGTTCCTTCGATGGATGTTATCTAGGGCCTGCATTTCTCTTGCAGTTAACAGGTAGTTTGCTGAGGAATGTGACACATCTGTCCACTTAGGCCAGGCAGGTATGTAGGTAAGTTTCTTCTTGGAATGGAAAGCATGTGGGGGTCAGAATTATTCCCTTAACCTCGTATTCCCACCACTCACATCTCTCTGTCCCCTAACAGGCTTACAGCAGGACTTGTCCATCCTGGTGTTTTTGTTAAAAAATAATAGTTTCATGTTTTATCCGTCTCATGTCTAACAGGGCTGCAATTCTTTACTAATTCACCATCTCAGCAGACATGTGATGTCCTTACCTCATTCTTAGAAATGGATTTGCACAGCTCCATGAACAGAAATTCTCTTTTCTTGATCAATTGCCCATATTTGTGAGTGGCTGAATGAAGAGCTGTTCATTTTTTTTAATGTCTATTTTACTTATCCTTATTCCATATGCAATGCAATAGATCCTAGGCATTTCATATTTACAAAGGACACTTAGTGAATATGTCCTTGACATTCCTAAAATAGTCAGTTGATATTTTAATTTGACTGTGTGTGACTGTGCCTATTTAATAAAAAAGACCAGATTGAAAATCATCGATAAGCTCTTTTGGGTTGTCACAATGGATATAAATGTAGCACTGGAGTAAAAACCAACAGAACCATTTTTCTATTTGCATGACATAAAAATTTCTATCATAAATTGTTAGAATAATAATGAAATTCCTTGTTGTTGTAGGACTGGGGCTTCCCATGAAACTGAGGCAGCAAACCCCAATTCTTGTTATCAGTCCAGAAAAATTTCAGACATGTCACTTACAGTAATAGGCATAATTATTAGAAAGGATAGAAAAGAAGAAAAAGGAACACTCTCTAGGGAGAGAGTGGGTCTCTCAGAGAGTGGATCCTGCCTGCCAGTTTTACTGAGGATTCCAGGAAAGTTTCCAGAGTCCCACTTAGGTCCACCTCTTGACTTTTGACTGACAGCAGGATGACATCAGACTTTCAAGTCCCCACTGCCATGACCACTCTAGGTCACGTTGTCCCATGCTGACCAGTGCTAATTGAAACTTGTTCTTATAGTTTTTATGGTCGGGAGGAATTATTCTTATCTCCCTGAGTTCTGGGATTTGGTCTGTGTAAGCATCACAAAATTCTCCAACTTCAGGGTCACTCGTGTTCTTCTTATGGACATTTTATGTTTGCATTTCCCCTGCAGATAACAGGTTGTTTGCTGAGGAATGTAACATGTCCTGTGAACTTAAGCCAGGCAGGACTGCAGGTAAATAAATTGCTTTTTAAAAGTGAAAACTTGTGGGAGTCAACACAGTAGGCATATTTTGTGGAAGTATTCTCTTAACCTCATGATCCTACCACTCATGTCTGTCTGCCCCCTATCACTTATGATTTGAGAAATTTTTGATATCTTAAGGGGAAAAATGTTAAATCAAATAGAATGTACCATTCTTAGTGTATCTTCTCTTTTTCCAGAAGATGAGCTCACTTATATTCCACCAACTAGGCTCTTTGTATTTGTGGTGATCTATTCATGACAAATCATTTTTCTTACATTGGAATTCTTAATAGGTAGCAAAGGACAAAATTACCCTTTTGCCCTTAAGTTAAGGACAAAATTATCCTTAACAAATACTCCTTCATTTGGGAGTGGTGATCTTTCCTATTTTGACAAAATTCCATCAGGGAAACAAGCCACTATGAACTTTAAGTTACTTACATTTACATTTAGTAAGGTGTAATTTTTATCCAATAACTAGTGTTTTTTACTGGTGCTTGCTATGGGTAAGGCATAGAGAAAATACAAAGAATAAAGTCAATTTTAACTTTAAGTGTTTCTCCCTAGACATTTGGAATAATTTCAGACTTTAGTACTAATGCTCATATTCAAGAACATCACAAATAATCTCAATGAATGTATAGATCTTTTATTAATTGTAAAATCGCTTTAATTTATAAAATAAGCTATTTCTCATCGGTATAGTAACACCTAAAATTCCTATATGCTATAATTATTTTAGCTGAGGAATAGAAAAAATATGGAAAGTTTAAAATAATCTCTCTGATGTTTAAAATTGTCTCTGTATGTGTTGAGAAAAATCCATATTTAAAATAATCAATATACATTCAGAAGTGCAAAGGTAAAGACATATATAAAGAGACCAGGGATAAAAATGTAAACAAATCAACTGTACAATTTCTTTTTGAATACTCCTCAAACTTAAACAAAATATGGAAACCTAAAAGTTCTCCAAATTATATTTTTAAAATAAAGCACTTTTGAATAATCTAATCCCAACTGATTTATCCCCTTTCATATTGAATACAGATTCACAAGACACCTACATCCTGAAATCATCTTTCACCAAACTGACAGATTTAATGAATCACTTATTCTGAATCTAAAAGATCTGTTTTTGTCTTATGTTTTCTTTGGGAATTTGAAAAATAAATGTAATATAACTACATACACTTATCTCTCATTTTTTAGGGCATATCAGGTTGATTGCCAACAGATTTTTTTTAATAGGAAGAAATTGATAAACTCAAAAACCTTTTAAAAATGTTTCCTCCTCATCTCCACATTTATTTTTACTGATTTTTGTCTCTGCTTCTCACTTGCTCCAAGATTTTCTAAGTATCAGATTAACATGTGAAACCTCACTGGTTTCACTGAAAATTTATAAAACAACAAAACTGAGGAAATGTCCTTTGACAAGAATAAATCCTTAAAATTCAGCAATACCAAATGCGTTTACCATTCACCTTGCTGATAGCAAAGAATATTTATGAAAGATTCCTTAAATTTTGAGACCTTTAGCACATTATTTCCATTCACTATAGTTAGCATTTCAGTAATAGTCACTATTTCCAGGCTCATTGTTTCTAAAATCACACTAAAGCCCTTTGGATAGGTTTATTTGGCTTCTTACACTTTTTATTCTAAAAATAGAAACTAATAAAAACAAACCAAATTAGTAACTGCCCAGGATGACATTTCATGTAAGCCTTTATTGTATGTCTCCTTTTCAGAATACATTGTAATAATGATAAAAGTGGAATCCTGTAAATAATTTCTAAAGAGTCAGAATAACAATGAAAAATTAAGGTTTAATAATTACAAGAATTAACTGGCTTAAGCATGTTGTATTATGAATATATTTGGCTTATTAGCAAAATCTTTTGACCTCTTCCAAAAATTCAGAATCATCATTCTCAGACTTAAAAAATATCAAGTATTCAAAATATACTTATCTATTTTTAATTAATCTGTCATAGATGAATAACAAAGAAAAGGTCCAATGTACTGACATGAGGGTGTAAGAGTTTAGGGGCACTAAATACTGGGGGTCAGAACACAAGGTCCTTGGCTCAGCAGGGTTACTAAAAATGCTAATAATTCTCAGACCATCTTTGCAATGCTTATATGTATTATGTGATCTAGACAGTGGATCTCAAAGCAGACTTTGGGCTCAGAGGGAAGTTGCTAGAAATGCAAATTCTCAAGGCCTACCCCAGATGAACAGAATCAGAAACTCGGTTTTAACAAGTCATTGAGGTAATTCTGATGCATACTAAAGATTGAAAAACATTCTAGAATGTTGCATTTAATTTTCAGCAGTTTTAAACTTAACTCATCATGGAATGGAATGAGCATTTTATAAGTGCTATATTCTGTATATTGAAAGAAAATTAAAATAGGTTTAAAAGGTATAAACAAAAACTTCAACTTTAAATGCATCATTAATATGGGAATTAGTTAGAAATTTTCTCTCTACCAATTTGATTTTTTTTTCCCTCTTTCCTCTCCTACCTATCTCAAAAGAGAAAAGTATGTTAGGTTATGTTGCATCATCCTTTATAATCCTCTAATGACTGCTTTTCTCACTCAAAGTAAAAACTCACTTTATTTTTATTTTTATTATTATTATTTTTTGTTTGGTACCAGGGATTGAACCCAGGGACACTTAGCCACTGAAACTCATTCCCAGTCCTTTTTATGTTATTTTCTAAAGTTTTGAGATAGGGTCTCACAAAGTTCCTTAGGATCTTGCTAAATTACTGAGTCTGGCTTTGAACTTGCGATACTCCTGCCTCAGCCTCCCTAGCCACTGGGATTACAGGTGTGCACCAATGCACCCAGTTTCAAACATTACCGTTTTATGAGGCCTTTCCTAAACACACTATCTAAAATTTCAACATCCTCTACAACCTTTTACTGTGCTTGCCTACTATATCTTCCTCCTTGGCACTTGTATCTACTGTTGGAATATATTCTATTTGTTTACATCTTTAGTGGAAGTCTTTCCCTAATAGAATGTAGTTTAGTAAAGAATATTCACTGCTGATTTTCAAGTGGCTAAAACTGTGTTTGACATATATTTGGAACTTAATAAATATTTGGAAAGAGAAGGAAGGAGGGGAGGAAAAGAGAAATGGAAGAAGGAAGAAAAAAGGAAGAAAGGATAACTTGATAAGGGTCCTCAAATTGTTAAAAATTACTCTTCACTTGGCTAAGCTATAGCATCAAGATAATGCTAAAATTCTCTTTCTGCCTAAACATCTCATGTATATGGTTATAATCTTTACTACTTATCCTTATAATTTTCCTACCATCTAGATTCCTTCTTTACATCTCAATTAAGATCGAATGCTATTTTATCTAATAATAATATGACCTATGCTTTCTTGTAGTTTGCTTTTCCCAGAATAAGTTTGTCCATCCTTTTCTTTCAGTCTTTCTTAATTACTTTTCTTTTTTTTTTTTTTTTTTTACCAATTTGTATTTTTTTTTATTACTTTTTTTTTTATTTTAAACAAATGGGATACATGTTGTTTCTCTGTTTGTACATGGCATAAAGGCATACCATTTGTGTAATCATAAATTTACATAGAGCAATGTTGTTTGATTCATTCTGTTATTTTTTCCCTTCCCCCCACCCCTCCCACCCCTCTTTACCCTCTGTACAGTAGTTCCTTCCTCCATACTTGCCCCCCTCCCTAACCCTAACTCTAACCCTTCCCTCCCCCCCATTATGTGTCAACCTCCACTTATTAGTGATATCATTCGTCCTTTGGCTTTTTGAGATTGGCTTATCTCACTTAGCATGATATTCTCCAATTTCATCCATTTGCCTGCAAATGTCATAATTTTATCATTCTTTATGGCTGAGTAATATTCCATAGTATATATATACCACAGTTTCTTTATCCACTCATCAATTGAAGGGCATCTAGGTTGGTTCCACAGTCTGGCTATTGTGAATTGAGCAGCTATGAACATTGATGTGGCTGTATTTCTGTAGTATGCAGATTTTAAGTCCTTTGGGTATAGGCCAAGGAGTGGGATAGCTGGGTCAAATGGTGGTTCCATTCCAAGTTTTCTAAGGAATCTCCACACTGCTTTCCATAGTGGCTGCACTAATTTGCAGCCCCACCAGCAGTGTATGAGTGTACCTTTCTCCCCACATCCTCGCCAACACCTGTTGTTGCTCGTATTCTTGATAATCGCCATTCTAATTGGGGTGAGATGGAATCTTAGGGTGGTTTTGATTTGCATTTCTCTTATTACTAGAGATGTTGAACATTTTTCCATATGTTTGTTGATTGCTTGTAGATCTTCTTCTGTGAAGTGTCTATTCATTTCCTTAGCCCATTTGTTGACTGGACTGTTTGAATTCTTGGAGTAGAGTTATTTGAGTTCTTTATAGATTCTGGAGATTAGTGCTCTATCTGAAGTATGATTGGCAAAGATATTCTCCCACTCTGTAGGCTCTTTCTTCGCATTGCTGATAGTTTCCTTTGCTGAGAGAAAGCTTTTTAGTTTGAATCTATCCCAGTGGTTGATTCTAGCTTTTATTTCTTGTGCTATGGGAGTCCTGTTAAGGAAGTCTGGTCCTAGACCAACAAGGTGAAGATTTGGACCTACTTTTTCTTCTATAAGATGCAGGGTCTCTGGTCTGATTCCGAGGTCCTTAATCCATTTTGAGTTTACTTTCGTGCATGGTGAGAGATATGGGTTTAGTTTCATTCTGTTGCATATGGATTTCCAATTCTCCCAGCACCATTTGTTGAAGAGGCTATCTTTTCTCCATTGCATATTTTTGGCCCCTTTGTCTAGTATGAGAAAATTGTATTTATTTGGGTTTGTGTCCGTGTCCTCTATTCTGTACCATTGATCTACCTTTCTATTTTGGTACCAATACCATGCCGTTTTTGTTACTATTGCTTTGTAGTAGAGTTGAAGATCTGGTATTGCAATAACCCCTGTTTCACTCTTCCTGCTAAGGATTGCTTTAGCTATTCTGGGTTTCTTATTCTTCCAGATGAATTTCATAATTGCCTGCTCTATTTCTGTAAGGTACGTCATTGGGATTTTAATTGGAATTGCATTGAATTTGTATAGCACTTTAGGTAGTATGGCCATTTTGACAATATTAATTCTTCCTATCCAAGAACATGGAAGATCTTTCCATCTTCTAAGGTGTTCTTTAATTTCTTTCTTTAGTGTTGTATAGTTCTCATTGTAGAGGTCTTTCACCTCTTTTGTGAGATTGATTCCCAAGTATTTTATTTTTTTCGAGGCTATTGTGAATGGGGTAGTTTTCCTAATTTCTCTTTCTGAAGATTCATCACTTATGTATAAAAATGCGTTGGATTTATGGGCATTGATCTTGTAACCTGCTACTTTACTGAAAGCACTTATGAATTCTAAGAGTTTTCTGGTGGAATTTCCAGGTTCCTCTAAATATATAATCATGTCATCAGCGAACAGGGATAGTTTGAGTTCTTCTTTTCCAATTCGTATCCCTTTAATTTCTTTGGTTTGTCTAATTGCTCTGGCCAGAGTCTCAAGAACGATGTTGAATAGAAGTGGTGAAAGAGGGCATCCCTGCCTTGTTCCAGTTTTTAGGGGGAATGCTTTCAGTTTTTCACCATTTAGAATGATATTAGCCATGGGCTTAGCATAAATGGCCTTTACAATGTTAAGGAATGTCCCCACTATCCCTATTTTTTCTAGTGTTTTGAGCATGAAGGGATGCTGTATTTTATCAAATGCTTTTTCTGCATCTATTGAAATAATCATGTGATTCTTGACTTTAAGTCTATTAATATGGTGAATTACGTTTATTGATTTCCTGATGTTGAACCAACCTTGCATCCCTGGGATGAAACCCACTTGATCATGGTGCACTATCTTTTTAATATGTTTTTGTATGCGATTTGCTAAAATTTTGTTGAGAATTTTTGCGTCGATGTTCATTAAGGATATTGGTCTGAAATTTTCTTTCCTTGATGAGTCTCTGTCTGGTTTAGGTATCAGTGTGATATTGGCTTCATAGAATGAGTTTGGGAGGGTTCCCTCCTCTTCTATTTTATGGAATACTTTGAGAAGTATTGGAATGAGCTCTTCCTTAAAGGTTTTGTAGAACTCGGCTGAGAACCCATCTGGTCCCGGACTTTTCTTTGTTGGTAGGCTTTTGATGACTTCTTCTATTTCAGTACTTGAAATTGGTCTATTTAAATTGTTTATGTCCTCCTCATTCAGTTTAGGCAATTCATATGTCTCTAGAAACCTGTTGATGTCTTCGAAATTTTCTATTTTGTTGGAGTATAGATTTTCAAAATAGCTTCTAATTATGTTTTGTATATCCATCCTGTCTGTTGTGATATTTCCTTGTTCATTCCGAATTTTAGTGATTTGGGTTTTCTCTCGTCTTCTCTTTGTTAGTGTGGCTAAAGGTTTATCAATTTTGTTTATTTTTTCGAAGAACCAACTATTTATTTTCAAATGTGTATTTGTCATATCAGACCTTTATACATTGCTGGTGGGACTGCAAAATGGTACAACCACTCTGTAAAGCATTATGGAGATTCCTCAGAAAACTTGGAATGGACCCACCATTTGACTCAGTTATCTCATTCCCCAGTACATACCTAAAGAACTTAAAATCAGCATACCACAGTGATGCAGCCACATCAATGTTTATAGTCACTCAATTCACAATAGCTAGATTGTAGAACCAACATAGTTGCCCCTGAACAGATGAGCGGATAAAGAAAATGTGGCATATAAATGCAATAGAATATTACTCAGCCATAAAGGAGAATGAAATTATGGAATTTGCTGGTAATTGGATGGAACTGGAGATTTTATGCTAAGTGAAATAAGCCAGTCCCCCCAAAACAAAGGCTGAATGTTCTCTCTGATATGTGATACAAAAACACAATAAGGGGCAGGGGAGGGAAGAATAGAAGTTCATTGGATTACACAAAAGGGAATGAAGAGAAGGGAGGGGTCATGGAAATAGGAAAACAGTAGAATGAATTGTACATCACTTTCCTGTGTTTATAATATGAATACATGAACCATTTAACTCCACATGATGTTCAAACACAAGAACGATATCCTAATTAGAATAAGTTATATCCCATGCATTTATAATATGTCAAAAGATATTCTACTGCCATGTACATTTAAAAAGAACAAATAAAAAATAAGAAAGACCTGCAGTTTTGCTTATTTTTTAGGTAAAATCAGAAACAATTTCTGTATTAACTAACAAATATAACCAATTTGTGTTCATTGATACAACAGATAAAATGATATGGTATTTTTATCTTTTTGTTTTGAAAAATAAAATCACAAATCTATCTTGTTCTGCTTCATTATTTATTTATAGTTTTTAAAAATTTTATTTTATATTGATAAGGATACTTAACATGAGATCTCTGTTTTTAAATGTATAGTAAAGAATCATTAACAATAGCTCAAAATTGTATATAGCATATCTCTAAAATTTGTTTGTCTTGAATAATTGAGACTTTATGCATTTTATTAGCAACTTCTCATTTCTCCCTCCCCCAAACTCCTGGTGACCATCATTCTACTTTCTGATTTTATGAGTTCGAATATTTTAGATACCTTATATAAGTGAAATAATGAAGTATTTGTCCTGACTTATTTTACATAATATAATATGCTCAAGTTTCATCCATGTTGTTGTATATTGAAGAATTTCCTTCCTTTAAAAGGATGAAAAATTTTCCACTGTATGTAATACCATTTCTTTATCCATTTATCCATTGATGGACATTTGTGCTGTTTTCACATGTTGGCTATTGTGAACAGTATTACAATGAACACTGCAGAACAATTATCTCTTTGAGATCCTGATTTAAATTCTTTTGAATAAGTACCTAGACATGTTATTGCTGGATCATACAGTGGTTTTATTTTTAATTTTTGAAGAATTTCCATATTGTTTTCCATAGTGGATATAGCACTTTACATTTCTACCAAGGATGTCATAGGGCTCTAATTTTTCCCCATCCATGCCAACACATGTTGCCTTAAAAAAAAAAAAAAAAATATATATATATATATATATATGTGTGTGTGTGTGTGTGTGTGTAAATGATGAATATACATGTATATAAATAGATATGTAAAATATATGTATATAAAATGAATGTATATATTTGCTATTCTAACAGGTGTGTGATGCTATCTCATTTTGATTTTTATTTGTATTTACCTATATCATATACCTTTTGGCCATCTGTATGACTTCCTTGGAGAAATATATATTCCTATCTTTGCCTATTTTTTAAATTGGGGAATTAGTTTGCTGCTATTGAATTGTATGAGTTCCTTACATGTTTTGAGAATGAAACCCTTATTTGATATATGACTTGTAAATATTTTCTTCCATTGCATAGGTTGCCTTTTCTTTCTTTCTGTTGATTATTTTCTTTACTGTACAGATCTTTACTGGTATGTTGTATTCCTGCTTATCTAGTTTTGCTTTTGTTGCCTGCATTTTGGGGTTCTTATCCGAAAAAACCTTGCCAAGACTAATATCATGTTTTCTTCTAGAAGTTTTATTGTTTTGGGTCTTATGCTCAAGTCTTTGATCCAGTTTTAGTTGATTTTTGTGTGTAGTATAAGCTAAGCATCCAATTTCATCCTTTTACATATAGGCAGGCAGTTTTCACAACTCCATCTGCTGAAGAGACTATCCTTTTTCTATTGTGTATTCTTGGCAGCATTTTTGAAGATTAGGTGACTACTGTACATATGTGAATCGGTATCTGAACTTCCTGTTCCATTTGTTTATATGTTTGATGTCAGTGTTTATGCCAGCATTATACCCTGTTAATTATTGTAACATTACAATATATTTTGAAATTAGGAGGTATGGTGCCTTCTACTTTGTTCTTCTTTATCAAGATTGTTTTGGCTATTCAGGGTCTTTTGTGTCTCCATATAAATTTTAGTATTGTTTTCACTATTTATATAAAAATTCATTAGATTTTTATAAAGATTACATTGAATCTGTAGAAAACTTAGGTTATTATGGACATTTTAATAATATTAAATCTTTCAGTACATGAACAGAGGATATCTTTCCATCTTTGGTATCTTTTAAAATTACCTTTATCAGTGTTTTGTAGTTTTCAATGTATGAGTAAGTTACCTCTTCAGTTAAGTTTATTCCTACTTTATTCTTGTTTTGCTTTCATAAATGGGATATCCTCTGCAAACTAGGGATCTTAAACTTCTTCCTTTCTGTTTAATGCCTCTCATTGCTTTTTCTTGCTTAAATATTCTGGTTAAGACTTCCAGTACTATGTTAAATTGAATTGGCAAGAGCAGACAGTTGCTTTGTTCCTGATCTGAGAGAAAAGACTTTCAGTTTTAATTTCTAAGTATGACATTAACTCTGGACTTTTTATACATGGCTGAAGTAATATCCTTATATACCTAGTTTGTTAAGAGATTTCATCATGGAAAGGTGTAAGATTTTGTCAAATGCTTTTGCTACACGTGTCGACATCATCATGTGATTTAAATCTTCATCCTATCAATGCAGTACATCACATTAATTGATTTCTCTATGTTGAACCAACCTTACATTTCAGGGAAAAAATGCCACTCAATTATGGTATATTATGCTTTCAATGTGTTGTTAAATTTGGGTTGCTTATATTTTGCTGAGGATTTTTTTTTCATGTGTATTCAATGAATATGTTGGCTTTTCATTTTCTTTTTTGTGGTGTCTTTGACTTTGGTATAAGGGTAATGTTGTCCTCACAAATTGGGTTTGGGAGTGTTCCCACCTTTTAAATTTTTTGAAAGAAGTTGGGAAAGGTTGATTTTACTTTTTCCTTAAGTGTTAGTAGAATTCAGCAGTGAAGCCATCTGTTCTGGACTTTTCCTTGTTGGAATATGTTTGAGTACTGATCCAGGTTCCTTACTAGTTACAAGTCTGTTCAGACTTTTTTTTTTAAATGATTCAGTCTCAATTATAAGAATAAATTTATCCATTTATTTTAGGTAATCCAGTATGATGGCACATACTTGATCATATTCATCTCTTAAGATCATTTTTTATTTATGTAAAAAGTTGTAATTTTCCTTCTTTTATTTTGAGTCTCCTTTCTTTCCTTAGTCTAGCTAAAGATATGACAAATGTGCTTATCTTTTCAAAGAATCAACTTGTAGTTTGGTTGAGTTTTTCTATTTTTTTTTCAAATTTCTGCTCTAATCTTCATTATTTCCTTCTTTCTACTAACTTTGGGCTTAGTTTCTTTTTCTCTTTTTAGCTCTTTGGGGTGTAACTAGGTTGTTTATTTAAGATCTTTTTTCTCTTTTAAGTTAGGTGTTTATCATAGTAACTCTGTTATAGTTTGGGTCTGAAATGTTCCCCATATACTCATGTATTGAAAGCTTGGTCTTAGGTTGGATTTTCAGGAAGTGATTGGGTCATGAGGACTCTCATCTCATCAATGAATAAATCCATTGGTGGGTTCATAATTGATTGAACCATTGGGAGGTGGTGGAACTGTAGAAGGTGGAGTCTAGTTGAAGGAAGTTGTTAACTGGGGCTGTGCCTTTAAAAGGTATATTTTGTCCCTAGACACCAGCTTCTCTCTCTTTGCTTCCTTGCTGCCATGAGATAAGCAGCTACCTTCACTATGCCCTTCTGCCATGATGTTGTGCCTCACCTTAGGCCCAGAGCAATGGAGCCAGCTAACTATTGACTAAAACCTCTGAAATCATGATCCAAAATAAATCTTTGTGTCTTTAATTTGTTTTTCTCAGGTATTTTGTCATAGGTATGCAGAGGTAACATAAACCTTACCTTATTCCTTATCTTAATATCTGAATATTTTTCTCTCTCAAAAATTTATAACTTGAAATTCTAACTCCTAAGGTGATGGTATTAGGATGCAGAAACTTTCAGGTTATGTCATGAGGGTAAAGGCCTATGAATGTGATTAGAACTTCTGGAAAAGAGAAACTAGAGATCATATTCTCTCTTTCTGCTATATGCAGTTAAAATGAAAAGACAGTGGCCTACAAAGTAGGACCTAACCAAATGCTGAATCTGCCAGCACCTTAATTTTGACCTTTTAGTCTCCAGAACTGAGAAATTTCTATTATTTATACAATATGCACCTTATGGTATTTTTATTATAGCAGCCTTAATGGACTAAGATAACATCCCATTTAGAAGTGCTTTTGCCACAGCCCTAAGTTTTGTCACATTTTCATTGTTTTGTTACATTTTCATTTGTCCCACTGTATTTTCTAATTTCCCTTTTTATTTCTTCTTCAACTTACTGATTGTTCAAATATATACTACTTAGTTTCCAAGTATTTATAAAATTTCCAGTTTTTCTTTTGCTATTGATTTCATTCCATTGCAACCAGAAAAGATACTTGGTATAATTTCCATCTTCTTAAATTTCTTAAGACTTATTTGTGCCCTAATATGTGATATATCCTGGAGAATTTTCTGTGTGCTCTCCAAAAGAATGAACATTATGCTGATGTTAGTTAGAATGTTCTGTATGGATCTGTTATGTTCATTTGGTGTGTAGAATTGTTCAAATTGCTGTTTCTGTGTTGACTTTCCATCTGGTTGTTCCATCTATTATCAAAAGTGGGATATTAAAGTCTCCTTCTATAATTATAATGCTTTCTATTCTCCCTCTAGATTTGTCAATGTTTGTTTTATATATTAAGGTGCTCTGATGTTAGGAGCATATAAATTTATAATTGTTATATTATGCTGGTGAGTTGAATATTTTATCATTATATAATACACTTCTTTGTCTCTTGTGAAATTTTGATTTAAACTCTATTTTCTCTGATGTAAGATTAGCCACCCTGCTCTCTTTTGGTTGCCATTTCCATACAGTGTCTTTTTCCATTCCTTCACTTTCAGGGTGCATATACTTAAAATTCTAAATACAATTTTTGTAGATAGTATATAGTCATATATTGGGTTTGTGTATATTGAGCCAGCTCATTTCCTTGGATTGGGAAATTTAATTCATTTATATTTAAAGAAATTATTAGTATGAAGGATAAACTATTAAAATTTCACTGATTGTTCTGTTTGTCTTGTAGTTCTTTTGTCCCTCTGTTTCTCTCTTTTTATCTTTCATTGTTTTGTTTTTGGATTGATATACTTTGATTTCATTTTTTTTTCTCTTGCTTAACTTCTATAGATAATTTCTTCATGGTAACCATGGGCCTTACATAAACTGTTCTATGGTTACAATAGTCTATTTTAAGCTGATGACAGCTTAATTTCAATCTTAAAGACCACAATTTTACTACTCTTCCCTCAACATATTGGTAATAATGTCACAATTTAGATCCATTTATATTGTGTGTGCATTTACATGGTTTTGTTATTTTTTATTATACTTTTATCTTTTGACTTTTATACTGGAATTAACTGATTTACCAACTACCATCAGTGTAATATAGTATGCTGTATTTGTTTCTGTATTTACCTTTATCAATGAGTGTTGTATATAGTATTACATTACTCTTGAGAATCCTTTTGTTTCAACTCAAAGAATCCCTTTAGCATTTCCTGTAAGGCAGGTTAAATGGCGATGAACTTTCTTAGTTTTTGTTTTTATTTCTTCTCTATTGTTGAA